>NW_027616988.1:30000-120000 GCF_964187855.1 Myxine glutinosa
GCGTCCTTAAACGTATTTTTGACTCGAAGGTCACAAGAAACTCATTTTGCAATAAATGTTCGTTTCCCATTAATCGTGCACTTTCTAAAATCGAATCTCACCCCTCCCCTCCAAATCTTCCCCATAACCCCTCCCCTCCAAATCCTCCCCATCACCCATCCCTTTCAAATCTCCCCCCTTGCCCCTTTTTTTTTGTATACAAGATCGAGGCTCGTGAAAGAGCGAACATTAATCACACAGAAAGACAAACAGACACATAAAACAAATAACATCGGGAGCGGTAGACAAGATGGGGAGAGAGGGGGAAGGACACAAACACAACATTTGAGAGCAGGGACCGAGAGACATGGAGACATCGAGAGATCTGTGGGAGGGAGAGGGCTTTGGGGGGGAGGCATGTGAAGGGGGGGAGGCATGTGAAGGGGGGGGGGGGGGGTGGAGAGGTATAAACATATGGACACTGCCAGGATTTCCAGGAAAGAAGTTGGAATTTCAAACAAGGTGGATCTGGGGTGAATTAGTGGGGGTAGAAAAGATCAAGGTTATGGATGGGGGAAGATAAGAGATGGTGGTGAACAGCTGTTTTAAAGACCTGGAGGGAGGAGAGGGATTGAAGGGAGTGTGGGAGTTTGTTCCACAGGCGGGAGAAAAGAGGAATGAAAGAGTGAAGGTGAGCAGAGAGCCGAGATTTCGGCAGTTTAACCATCAGAGGGTTGCTGGCAGATCTTGTGCGACCTGTAGGAATATTTGGGGGACAGAGCACAGAGAGAGCTGGGGGAGCAAGGCCGGAGAGGAGTCGGTAGAAGACAGAAAGGCCACCTACCTGCCTGCGGTGAGTGAGTGAAAGGCCCTCAGAGATAGCTTCATCGCGGGAGATTCCAATGATTTTGAAAGCTTTGGATTCAACAGCGTGAAGCCGAGCCAGGTGTGAGGCAGGAGCACCAGCCCATAGGGGAGAACAGTATTCCATTGAGCTGCGGATGAAAGCCTTGTATGTGGTGAGGAGCTCAGGTGTGCCGAGGAAGGACTTCGCACGACGGAGGATGCCCAGTCGGCGACTGGCTTTGGAGGCCAGCTTGGAAATGTGGTTTTCCCAAGAAAGATCATGGCAGAAAGTGAGACCCAAAAGCTTGAGTGACAGAACTTCTTGGAGAGGATTGTTGAGAAAGTAGATGGGAGGGTTGTCCAGTCGATCTTTTCGGAGAGACATAGTAAGAGAGTGAGATTTGTCAGGATTGAAAGACATGTTCCACTTGTTTGACCAGTCTGTGATTTTGTCCAGGTCTTCAGAGAGTGAGGAGGCTGCAGACTGCCGATCTGAGGGAAGAGGAATGGAGCGGCAGAGAGTGGAGTCATCAGCAAAGAGATAGAGAGGATTTTCCAGAGAGTCGGAGAGATCATTGATAAAGACCAGAAAAAGCACAGGGCCCAGCACACTTCCCTGGGGAACTCCAGCCTGAACAGGAAGGGGAGATGAGAGAAATCCATTCAGGGCCACACGTTGACTACGACCAGAGAGGAAGTCCGCAAGCCATGCATGGAGATTTCCATGGATACCATAGGAGGAGAGTTTGGTGAGCAGAGCTGGGTGCCAGACCGTATCAAAGGCCCGTGATATGTCAAGGGAGACAGCTCTGATTTCCTGTTTGGCATTGAGGACCTCCATCCATTGTTGAGACAGCAGAAGCAGCATGTCCAGAGTAGAGTGACCTGGTCTGAAACCAAATTGATGATCAGAGATCAAGCCATTGGAGAAGAGGAAAGATTTCATATCCGAAGCAATGATGGATTCCATGACTTTGCTGATAATTGGGAGCAGGCTGATTGGTCTGTAGTTGCAAGGATCTGTTTTTGCACCTTTTTTGTGTAAAGCGGTAATGTTAGCTGATTTCCAGGATGCTGGCAGATGACCTTGAGCAAAAGATAGGGTGAAAAGAACAGAGAGAGGGTGAGATAGAGCGGCAGAGCAGGATTTTAGGACCCGTGGGCTGATGCCGTCTGGTCCAGTTGCAGAATCAGAGTCGAGGTTTGACAAAAACTCCTCCACCTTGTCAGGAGAGAAGGACACAGAGTCCAGGAGCAGTTGGGTTCGACTGGGAAAGGTGGGAACAGAGAGAGATGGGTTTGGGACTTAGGATTTCGAGGCGAACACAGAGTTGAGGCATTCGGCTTTGTCACGTGCGATGTCAACTGTGTGGCCATTTGAGGTAAGGGAGGGGATGGAGGGGGAACAAACACCAGAAACGGATTTGACCAGACGCCACCAGGATTTGGAGGAAGGAGACAGGTTTGAGAGTTCATTCTTGAGTGAGGAGAGATAGTGCTTCCTGGCACTCCTGAGGGTAGACACACACTTGTTCCGAGCTTGGTGGAAAGAACTGAGATTTCCTTCAGTTGGATTAGCCTTCCAAGAGGCAAAGGCAAGTTGTTTCAGGGCAACTGCCTCACCACAAGATTCAGTGTACCATGGACGGGAGGAAGGGTAAGACAATTGAAGGCGAGATGGGATAAATCTGTGCATGAGAGAGATCAGTTTGCTTTGGAAGAATTCCCAGGAAGAATTGATGTCAGAGGCAGTGGAGATGGGAGACCAATCCAGACGATTGATGGCTGCTTGAAGACCGTCCCAGTCGGACTGAGTGAAATGCCAGACTCGTCGACGCTGAGGAGGCTCTCTGAGAATGGCCAGAGAGATGTCCACTTTGACAAGCACATGATCAGAAGAACCGATTGGAGCAGAAGAAGAGCAGCAGACATTAGCAGGGAAGTTTGTCATAACCAAGTCTAGAAGAGAAGATACTCCATTGGCTGAGATCCGGGTCGGGAAATTGACAGATTGTGTCAATCCCAGTGAGTCACAGAAGTCCTTTGCTGAGGTGCCATGACTGGTGAGAGAGGAACCCACACCCAACCAGGTGGCATGATGACAGTTGAAGTCACCACATATGAGGAAGAGAGAGTTGGGATGAGTGGATAGAAGTTGGTCCATGTTGTCAGACATTGAAATGTAGATGGAGTCATCACTGTTTGGGGGACGGTACAGAACACATATGAACAAAAGGTGGGAGCGGAGAGGAAGCCGTAACCAGAGGTACTCCTGCGGGTGAGGAGGAAAGAGAGCAGTGCAAGGAGAGTGAGGAAGAGAGTTTTTGACAAAGATAGCCACCCCACCACCAGGCCGAGGCTCAGGTCTATCATACCGGAGGAGGGAGTAACCAGGAAGAGATATTAAGGAATCAGAGACATCTTGAAGGAGGAAAGTCTCTGTTAAGCAGATCAAGTCTGGATTGTCAGAAGCAACCTGTATGGAGAGATCAGTCAGGTTTGAGCGAAGGCCCCGGATGTTTGAGGTCCAAACCGTTAATGAAGAGAGAGGGGGAGCATCGGGTACAGGACAGGGGAGGGGAGGAGTAGGGTAAGATGAAGGATGAGAGGGGGAGGTAGGGAGAGCAGTTGATAGTGTTTCAGATGTTGCAGAAGAGTTCCAAGAAAGGGAAGGATGAGGAGGATGAAAGGTTTGATGGTGAAAGGATGCGGCACAGTGAGGGGTTGTTTGAGGGGGGGCAGAGGAAAGTAGAAGGTTTGGGGGGGTGGAGGTATGAGATAGAAGGGAGACGAAGTGGGGAGGAGGCAGCTTGGAGGAGGAGGGGGGAGGAGAGAGAATTGGAGAGGAATGGTATGGGGGGAGAATTGAATGGGAGGGATTGGGGGGGAGTTTTGAAGGGGAGGAGTGAGGGGGGAGTTTAGGAGGGGAGGGGCAAGGGGGGAGTTTTGGAGGGAAGGGGCAAGGGGGGAGATCAGGAGTGGAGGGGCAAGGGGGGGGATTAGGAGGGGAGGGGCAAAGGGGGAGTTTAGGAGGGGAAGGGCAAGGGGGGAGTTCAGGAGTGGAGGGGCAAGGGTGGAGTTTAAGAGTGGAGGGGCAAGGGGGAAGTTTCGGAGTGGAGGTGCAAGGGGGGGGATTTGGATGGGAGGGGCAAGAGGGGAGTTTAGAAAGTGGATGATTAATGAAAGACGAACATTGATAACAAATTGGGTTTGTTGTGATTTTCAAGTTAGCAATCCGATTCAGAACGATGGAGGAGGGATGGAATGAATGTGAATTTAGACCATGTAGTGAGGGAGACGTATAAGATATTGAATTTCTTTTTTTTGAAGTGGAATGAGTTGGAGAGGAAATTGAGAAAAGCCTTTTAAATAGGAAGAAAAACAGCGTGTTGTAATATACCACTGAATAAAACACAGAAGGGGAAAGGTTAAACATATTTAAATAATATTTAAACAGAACTATGAACAATCTTATATGCACAAAAATACCAATGGGGGGAGAGCCGAGAGGGACCACCACGAGTCACGTGAACAGGGCAAACGGTGGATGGCAAGGAGATAATGGGGGTGGGGCGAACAGCACACCTGGACAGAAAATACAGGATGAGACAACAGTACACGTGGAGAAAATAAAATAAATGTTTTTGTTTTTTTTGTTTTTTTTTGGGGGGGGGGGGGTGGGGATTTAGAACGTTAGACAGTATTATGTTCGGGGTAGAAGGGAAAAAACCAAGAGCCAAGCAAAACACGCTTAAGTTAACAAAACACCGACGGGGGTACAACTACAAGGCCACACACGAGGAGCAGAACACGATTAATTAATTACGAGTTACAGGAAATTCAAACCAAAACTAACTATAATCAAACAATATCGCATGGACGATAAAATAACGAGTTGAAATTTGACAATCTATCTGGGGAAATGGGGGAGAAACACGTGGTCGAAGAACGAACGAACGAATAAGAATGAATAAACGAATGAGCACAGAGAAGGTAATGTCTTTTTTTTTGTTTTTTTGAGTTGAGATTTACATAAGGAAGTAGGCTTTGGGGTGGAAAGACTGCGAAAACAGAGAACGAAAGTTATTGGATCACAAACGACAGGCGCTGAGAGAAAAACAAAGCCTCAAGGTTGTACAGTGTACACTGTACAAGGCCTCAAGACGACATGAATTAACACGATTTTCAATACAGGTATGAAAGATTTGCACCGAAAATCTTTGTCGGGACAATATACGTACATACACCATAAAAGAAATACAGTTATAACGAAAATACAAATGGGAACAATTACTTAACTTCGATTTCGATGGAGAGCGTGTGGAGCTGCGAAAAAACGAACCCTCGCCAGCAAGACCGGAAACGGAAGTCAACTCCCCCCACCTTCCCTCCGAAACTCCCCCCACACCCCTCCCCTCCAAGACTCCACCTCGCCCCTCCCCTCCTAGACTCCCCCCTCACCCCTCCCCTCCAAATCTCCCCCATATCCCATCCCTTTCAAATCCCTCCCCTTGTCCCTTCCCTCCGAAACTCCCCCCTCGCCCCTCCCCTTCAAATCTCCCCACCTCATTTCTTCTCAATTTGCCCCCTCTCACTTCCCCTCCTCAAAGCTTCCTCCCCGCTTCTTCCCCCTTCCAACTCTCACCTCCATCTCCGCCAACCTTCTGCCTCGCTCTTCCCCCTCCTCAAATAACACCTCATTGTGCCTCATCCAATCACCATCAAACCTTTTGTCCGCCCCATCATTCCCTTTCTCCGACCTATTCTGAAATCTCTGAGACACCTTCAACAGCTCTCCCTCCCGCTTCCTCCTCTTCCACATCTTACCCTACCCCTCCTCCCCCCTGTTCTGTATCCGATGCTCCCCCTTCCTCTTCATTAACGGTATGGACCTCAAAACATCCGGGGCCTTCGTTCAAACTTAACTGATCTCTCCATACAGGTTGCTTCTGACAAACCAGACGTGATCTGCTTAACAAAAACTTTCCTCCTTCATGATGTCTCTGATTCCTTAGTATCTCTCCCGGGTTACTCCCTCCTCCGGTATGATAGACCTGAGCCTCGTCCTGGAGGTCGGGTTGCTATCTTTATCAAAAACTCTCTTCCTCACTAGCCCTGCACTGCACTCTCTCCACCTCACCCCCAGGAATACCTCTGGCCACGGCTTCCCCTTCGCTCCCACCTCTTGTTCATATGTGTGTTGTACCGTCCACCAAACAGTGATGACTCCAACTCGCTGTCTGATAATATGGACCAACTTTAATCTACTCATCCCAACTCTCTCTTCCTCATATGTGGTGATTTCAATTGTCACCATGCCAGTTGGCTGGGTGTGGGTACCTCTCTCACCAGCCATGGCTCCTCAGCAAAGGACTTCTGCGACTCAATGGGACTGACACAATCTGTCAATTTCCCGACCCGGCTCTCAGGGAACGGAGCATCTTCTCTTCTGGACTTGGTTATGACTAACTTCCCTGAAAATGTCTGCTGCTCTTCTTCTGCTCCAATCAGCTCATCTGATCATGTGCTTGTTAAAGTGGACATCTCTCTGACCATTCTCAGGGAGCCTGCTCAGCGTCGACGAGTCTGGCATTTCACTCAGGCCAACTGGCACGGTCTTCAAGCAGCCATCAATCATCTGGACTGGTCTCCCATCTCTACCACCTCTGACATCAACTCATCCTGGGAATTCTTCCAAAGTAAATTGCTCTCTATCATGCACAGATTTATCCCATCTCGTCTTCAGTTGTCATACCCTTCCTCCCGTCCATGGTACACGGAATCTTGTGGTGAGGCTGTGGCCCAGAAACAACTTGCCTTCGTCTCCTGGAAAGCAAATCCCACGGAAGGAAATCTCATTTCCTTTCACAAAGCCCGAAACAAGTGTGTGTCCACCCTCACGAGAGCCAGGAAACAATATCTCTCCGTTCTCAAGACCGAACTCTCTTATCTGTCTCCCTCTTCCAAATCCTGGTGGCGTCTGGTCAAATCTGTTTCTGGTGTTGTTCCCCCTCCCTCCCCTCCCTTACCTCAAACGACTACAAAGCTGACTCCGCACGTGAAAAAGCTGAATGCCTCAACTCTGTGTTTGCCTCTAAATCTTGTGTCCCAAACCCATCCCTCTCTGTACCCACCGTACCCAGTCATACCCAGCTGCTCCTGGACTCCGTGTCCTTTCCTCCTGACAAGGTGGAAAAGTTTCTGTCAACCCTCGACTCTGATTCTGCAACTGGACCTGACGGCATCAGCCCACGGGTCGTAAAATCCTGTTCTTCCGCTCTTTCACTCCCTCTCTCTGTTCTCTTCACCCTCTCTTTTGCTCAAGGTCAACTGCCATCTGCTTGGAAATCAGCCAACATCACCGCTTTGCACAAAAAAGGTGCAAAAAGAGATCATAGCAACTACAGACCAATCAGCCTTCTCCCAATTATCAGCAAAGTCATGGATTCCATCATTGCTTCGGATATGAAATCTTTCCTCTTCTCCAATGGCTTGATCTCTGATCATCAATTTGGTTTCAGATCAGGTCACTCTACTCTGGACATGCTGCTTCTGCTGTCTCAACAATGGATGGAGGTCCTCAATGCCAAACAGGAAATTAGAGCTGTCTCCCTCGACATATCACGTGCCTTCGATACGGTCTGGCACCCCGCTCTGCTCACCAAACTCTCCTCCTTTGGTATCCATGGAAATCTCCACGCATGGCTGGCGGACTTCCTGTCTAGTCGTAGTCAACGTGTGGCCCTGAATGGGTTTCTCT
This sequence comes from Myxine glutinosa, assembly GCF_964187855.1. Classification (NCBI taxonomy): domain Eukaryota; kingdom Metazoa; phylum Chordata; class Myxini; order Myxiniformes; family Myxinidae; genus Myxine; species Myxine glutinosa. The sequence continues at coordinate 37,586 of NW_027616988.1, forward strand.
CATCTCCTCTTCCTGTTCAGGCTGGAGTTCCCCAAGGCAGTGTTCTGGGCCATGTGCTTTTTCTGGTCTTCATCAATGATCTCTCTGACTCTCTTGGAAATCCTCTCTATCTCTTTGCTGATGACTCCACTCTCTGCCGCTCCATTCCTCATCCCTCAGATCGGCAGTCTGCAGCCTCCTCACTCTCTGCAGACCTGGACAAAATCACAGACTGGGCAAACAAGTGGAACATGTCTTTCAATTCTGACAAATCTCACACTCTTACGATGTCTCTCCGAAAAGACCGACTGGACAACCCTCCCATCTACTTTCTGAATAATCCTCTCCAAGAAGTTCTGTCACTCAAGCTTTTGGGTCTCACTATCCGCCATGATCTTTCCTGGGAAAACCACATTTCCAAGCTGGCCTCGAAAGCCAGTCGCCGACTGGGCATCCTCCGTCGTGCGAAGTCCTTCCTTGGCACACCTGAGCTCCTCACCACATACAAGGCTTTCATCCGCAGCTCAATGGAGGACTCCTCTCCCCTCTGGGCTGGTGCTCCTGCCTCACACATAGCTCGTCTTCATGCTGTTTAAACCAAAGCATTCAGAATCATTGGAATCTCCCACGATGACGCTATCTCCAAGGGCCTTTCACTTACTCACCGCAGGCAGGTTGGTGGTCTTTCCGTCTTCTACCGACTCCTCTCCGGCCTTGCTCCCACAGCTCTCTCTGGGCTCTGTCCCCCAAATATTCCTACAGGTCGCACAAGATCTGCCTGCAACCCTCTTATGGTTCAACTGCCAAAATCAAGACTCTCTGCTCACCTTCACTCCTTCATTCCTCTTTTCTCCCACCTCTGGAACAAACTCCCTCACTCTCTTCAATCCCACTCCCCCCTCCAGGTCTTTAAAACAGCTGTTCACCACCATCTCTTATCTTCCCCAATACAAAACCTTGATCTTTTCTACCCCCGCTAATTTCACCCCAAATCCACTTTTTGAGGTGCCGTCTTCTTTCCTGGAAGTCCTTGGTGTCCTTGTGTTTTATACCTATCCTGCCCCCCCCCCCCCCAGGCCCTCTCCCTCCCACACATCTCCCGATGTCCCTGGTCTCAAATGTTGTGTTTGTGTGCTTCCTCCCTTTCTCTCCCCATCTTGTCGACCGCTCCCCTTTTTATATACTTTGTTTGCTTGTTTGTTTGATTTGTTTGTTTGACAAATGTTAGCTCTTTCACGAGCCTCGACTCTGTATCCCCAAAAAAAAAAAAAAAAAAAAAGGAATGACATTTTTCATTTTTGAGAAACCAGACGAGGACAAGTTGTTTTGTTTTTGAAGATTTGAATGTTTCATTGTTGAAATAAACACAAAATGATAAAGGTAAAAACAAAAAGGTCATGGAAGAGCAAGGTGATAGAGGGCCATAGTTGGACAGAAGTCGGGGAAAGAAGGAACAGGAAGAGGGGATGAAGAAAGAGAGAGGAGAGAGAGAGAGGAGAGAGAGAGAGAGAGAGAGAGAGAGAGAGAGAGAGAGAGAGAGAGAGAGAGAGAGAGAGAGAGAGAGAGAGAGAGAGAGAGAGAGACAGAGAGAGAGAGAGAGAGACAGAGTGGGGGGACGGGAGGGTAAATACAGGACACTGGAAGTGAAGGGTAGAATGAAAAGAGTGTTCATGGGGAAAGAAAAAATATTGAGGAAAGGATGGAGCATGACGTGAGATGGGTGGTGCACCACCTGTATTTTTTTTTTTTTGGTACACAGAATCGAGGCCCGTGTAAGACCCAACACATTAAACACGAAAACATGCACGAACACATAAAGCATGCAATAAAGGGAGCAGAAGACAAGAGGGGCAAGAGATAGGAAAAGAACACAAGCACAACAACAGCAGAGAACAGGGACGTCGGTAGATCTGTGGAGGGGAGAGGGCTGGGGGGAGGGTGGAGGGGTGCATGGTGTAAAACAATTGGACACTACTCGGAATTTCAGGAATGAAGTCGGAGATTGAAAAAGGTGGGTTTGGAGTGTATTAACGGGGGTAGAAAAGATCAAGTTTTTGGATGGGGGAAGATAAGACATGTTGGTGAACAGCTGTTTTAAAGACTTGGAGGGAGGAGAGGGATTGAAGAGAGTGTGGGAGTTTGTTCCAGAGGCTGGAGAAAGAAGGAATGAAAGAGTGAAGGTTAAGCAGAGAGTCTTGATTTTGGCAGCTTCACCAGAAGAGGGTTGCTGTCAGATCTTGTGCGACATGTACGAATATGTGGGGGACAGAGCACAGACAGAGCAGGGGGAGTGAGGCCGGAGAGGACGTCCGCAAGCCATGCGTGGAGGTTTCCATGGATACCATCGGAGGAGAGTTTGGTGAGCAGGGAAACAGACATCAGAAACAGATTTGACCAGATGCCACCAGGATTTGGAAGAGGGAGACAGGTTTGAGAGTTCAGTCTTGAGAGTAGATAGATATTGTTTCCTGGCTCTCCTGAGGGTAGACACACTTGTTCCAAGCTTTGTGAAAGGAACTGAGATTACCTTCAGTTGGATTTGCCTTCCAGGAGGCGAAGGCAAGTTGTTTCATACAGTGGCGTCACGAGGGTTGGTGTCACCCAGTGCGGTAACTCATGGTGTACCTCCCCCCCCCCCCCTCCTCCTCCTCCTCCTCCTCCTCATTCGCAGGTTCACTATGTTAACAAATATAATTTCGTTCAAAATTTTGGGAGATTAGCAAACCTGTACATTTTTGGAATCATCAGAGCATAGAGAATCCGAAAATCAATGTTGGCATTTGCACAGACACAGATTTTGGATTTTCAAAATGACCGCCATAACAAAAATGTTTTGCGCTATCTCGGCTTCTAATCAACCTAGAAACTAAATTAAATATGCCAATCCTATGTTTTCTGGGTCAAGGAATCCAATAAAGGTCTCAAAATAGTCGTCAGGATTATAGAAAAGCAACAAACAAAGGTAATTGAAAACCATTGTCTACATATTTGTGATATAACTGTGTTACATAATACATGATATTGCAAGTCCTTTGAAGTTATAGGTTTGGGTTTATAAAGCAAGAAAGCAGCCTTGTTAGTATCAGATTGAACTATAAGTCCCATACACAGGATCTACTCGGTCTATACCGTTCAGGAATATGCTTTTACAGATCTTCATCACTGTCCTGTCATTTTCGCAAAGGTGTCTACGCAAATGCAAACATTAATTTTTGGATTCCTCATGCTCTGAATATTCCAAAAAATGTATAGTTTTGCTAATCTACCAAAATTTTGAACGAAAAAACATGGTGAACCTGACTACATGGACCTCCTCCCGTACCAGACCATACAGAATCCTTAGTAATGTTTTTTGTACTAATGTTACTCGTAAATCGTAATTCCCGTATATCACTGAATGTAATGGCAATAGTAGTGACATAAACAACCAGCAAAATTAAAATTACACCTTTAAATTACAATATCATACGCACAGCCTTAATGTAGTTAAATTTACATCGTTTCATGTGGTTAAAGTGAAAATTCGGTAAGAAAACAATAAAATTCGAAGTAAAAACGTTTAAGAACTACATCAAAATTATGTTGATTTTAACGTTAAACTTTATTGTTACATGAGATACATTAATGGATTAGGTTTGCCTTATCAATAACGGCACAAATAATGTAGAACGTGTGGACAAATGCATATGGAAATATACTCATAAATGAAATAATACCATAAAAATAAGCAGGAACAAATACACAAGCATTTCAGCACTCAGTGAACATCTCGACGAATTCAGAACTTGCCTTTCCTGGCCTTCAAAGCTGCGAACTTGTGAATCACTTCATCGAAATCAATGCCTTTCACCAACTCACTTACAATTGATAATATCGCAAGATCGGAAAGCCTTGACACTGCAAAAATTTGGTGTCACCCCCTCTGATAGTGTCACCCCCTCTGATAGTGTCACCCGGTGCGGTCCGCACCCCCCGCACCCCCCTACTGACGCCAGTGGTTTCATAGCAACTGCCTCACCACGATATTCAGTGTACCATCGACGGGAGGAAGAGTATGACAACTGAAGACGAGATGGCATATATCTGAGCATGAGAGTGTGATGAATCGGATGACGGACAGCCAGTTGCTGGCGTGATACACATACCTGTCTGGCAGGGGTGGGCCCTGCGTAGATGGGCGGTTTTGCATATGTAACCAGCTGTGAGGGTGGGAGACTGCCATATTTGCTGCTTTGACTCGTTGAGATCTAGGTAAGAGTTATTAATTTGCTGCTTAGTATTTTGCCTTATTTTAAATGTATTGAGATGCTTTGTTTGTAACATCGACTCATGTTATGATCTTGTGTTATGTGTAGATGCACCTGGTCGATTGCAATAAAGCCTCCTTTCCTGCGAGGTCTCTGGCTCTACTTTCACAACAGAGAGAGAGAGCACTTTACTTTGGAGATTGTAGAAGAGCATGGAGAAAGGAAAAAGGATGAGGAGGACAAAAGGTTTGTTGGTGATGGGATGAGGCACAGTGAGGTGTTGTTTGAGGGGGGGGGGGGCAGAGCGAAGTAGAAGGTGTTGTTTGAGGGGGGGCAGAGCGAAGCAGAAGGTTGGAGGAGGTGGAAGTATGAGTTGGAAGGGAGAGGAAGCAGGGAGGAGTCAGCTTTGGAGAGAAGGGGTGAGAGGGGAGAAACATGGTGGGGAGAGATTTGAATGGGGAGGGGGGGGGGGTAGGGGAGGGAGGGGTGAGGGAGGAGTTTTGAGGAGGAGGGGTGAGGGGGGAGTTTTGAAGGTGAGGGTTGAGGGGGAAAATTTGGAGGGAAGGGGTGAGGGGGGAGTTTAGGAGGGAAGGGATGAGGGGGGAGTTTAGGACAGGAGGATTGAGGAGTGAGTTTAGGAGGGCAGGGGTGAGGTGGTGTTGAGGAGGGGAGGGAGAGAAGGGAGATTTGAATGGGAGGGGTGAGGGGGGATTTCAGGAGGAGAGGGATGAGGGGAGTTTAGAAAGTGTTGGACGACAAAAGAAAAACAAACATTTATTACAAACTGGGTTTCTTGTGATTTTCAAGTCAGAGATCTGTTTGAAAAAGTTAGAGTTGCAGTGGAATGAAGGTGAGTTTAGAGAATGTAGAAAGGGAGAACAGTAAGAGATTGAATTTTTCTTGAAATGGAATGATTTGAAGAGGAAATTGAAGACAGCCTTTCAAAGAGGAAGAAAAAGAGCGTGTTGTAATATACAACTGAGTACAGGACTGCAAGGGGAAGTTCAAATATTTTTAAACAAAACCATGAAAACTATCTGGGAAAATTCCCTGAGGCGAGGGCATGGATCTGAGAAAGAAAGAAAAAGGTTGGATGAGCATGGTGAAAACAAGAATTGGAAAGGTGAGTGTCGGCTGGAGAGGTAGAAGGAAAAGGAGATAAAGGGGGCGGGGCGAGACAACACGTGGTCGCACACGGGGAGGGAGCCGTGAGGAGAAAAGGAAATTATTATTCGGATTTTTTTTCTTTTTTAGATTTAAGACTACAAAGTGTAAGGTGTTCGAGGGGAAGTAGGGGGTGAACAACACGATGGTTTGGTGAAGCGACAACGCGACAGGAAGCCGAGAGGGACAGTCCCCACACGCGGCGCGAACAACAAAACGACTAATTACACACAGGTTTGCACGAATACAAACCAATATCTAACTGGAAAAACACAGTGAACACATACACAGCAAAATAACCAAAAATACGATTGCGAAAATACTTATCTTTGATGACGTGGAGCTCGGAAGGACGCTTCCTCGCCGGAGGAACCGGAAGCGGGAACTGGTATTAAGTCTTCGAGGGGAGAATGTGATTGAATAGTTTCCGGAGGGCAATTGCAGAAATTGGAGAAAAGAGGAACAAAAAAGTGGAGTTGTGTGTAAAGTGTGCACTTTGAGTTTAACCAGGAGGCGATTACTGGAGGAACTTGTGCAGTAAAGGATCGGGAGACTCAGATCAGTCTCTTCCAAGACACTCTGCCTTTTGACAGGTCGCATAAATGAGATGAGCCACCCCATCTGTCATGTTAGGTATTGGCAATGTGTTTCAGCCTCATCACATGATATGATAATAACTTTGAGAGCTTCTTATTTAACAGGAACCAAATCAGTTTGTGACGCTGTCGTCTCATCACCTAAATGAGAGGCAGCAAAATCACAAATGGGTCTCCTGGATCCTGTGGAATATGAAGCTCTCAAGAGGTCTCCATTGGACAACACAGACACCGTGTAGACTTTGAGTTTAAGGAATTATTTGGAATGATGGAATCTGCAGCTCAGTTTGGAAGACAGCTTTGATATGTGATCCATGTCACAGCTGATGGTGAGGCCCATAAGTCAAGAAACCGAACCACTTCCTGTGTTTGACCAGGAAAAACGATCAGTTGGTTGTTTTTTTACAATCGTGCTGGAGTGACAGGATGAAACTGAGATTTGTCAGAACTGAAAGAGATGGTCCAACAATCACGACATCAAAATTCCTGTTGACTAATGACTAACTTATTTAGCTACTCAGGTAAAAGTGGACTTGATAGACACAAACAGCAGACTTTCAGCAAAATGATGTCAGAAACCTCACCTGCTTCCAAATACTCAAAAACTAAGGCCATGCACTCAAAGCATGGACATGTTGACTGGATGTGGACAAACTTCACTGAAGGGAGACAAGACATTGCAGCATACGTTAATATGGCATAAGAATCTTACCCAAAGTCAAACACCTTCAAACAACATGATCAACATGCACATTCTTTGTGATGACAAGTAGTCAACAGGTGAGCCTCAACATAATCCCTTCACCATCACCATTCATATCGAGTGGACTTAAGTTTCAGCAAGCAACTGATCAGAATTCTTCCGAGAACACGACATTTGGCGAACACACAACTCGGATGCGGTTGGCTCAGTATATTGTACACCGCACCTTTCCTATGCCATCTCCAGGCATTGCAAATCGTCATTGCTGGGCACCGAAGGGGGCTCGGCAGTGACGCACGCTGAAAGAGAGTACTCAGTTTTCACTCTGGTTGTTTGTTTTCTTGCTTTCTTGTTTGTTTTCTTGTTTTCTTGCTTTCTTTCTTGTTTGTTTGGTTGTCCGGGCTTTTGGTTTTCTTGTTATTCGATTAATTAGTAAACAAAATGTTTTTTCCCCAGTTACAGATTCTGATGAAATAGTGGTGGTTTATGTGTTCTGTGACCGAATTGATTGATAATTTAATTTTTTAATGATTATTATTTATTTATTTTCATTATTAATCATTTATTTATTTTCTTTCTCATTTGGCCAATATCTCAGGCACCTTTTGAGCTGGGAAGCTAATATTTGGACATGACAGTGACCAAGTGATGTGGCTATCAAGGATATTTTTGATTTATTGATTCATCATTTAATCGATTAATTATTTATTGATTTATTGATTAATTATTTATTGATTAATCAAGTAATTATTTGATTTTTTATTAATTACTTATTTAATTAAATTTCTAAAAGATACATCTTCGGATGAAGCACTAGTGGTTTAGTTATGCGATTAGCCAATTGATTAAGAAAATATTTTCTGATAATCTTTTATTGATTTTAATCATACAATTAATCAATCAATTAGCGTACACCTCTCCCTCCCAGTGCAGCCTCTATGAGCTGCACTGCGGTATTGTCGGGCGCCCGAGGCGCCCCGGCAATGCCGCGCTTTAGGATATTTAATTATTTGGAATGGGGGCGGTGTACTTTGAATGTATCTGTACTTGTTTGATTTATGGTGTGTTGGAATCTCATTATTGATTACACAAAAGCAAATGAAAGTAAAACGCAAAGAGCTGATCAGAGGATCCGGTTTCCAGCAGCAGCTTCTAATCTTCTCTTCGCTTGTTGACCACTTTTGTTCGTATCGTGGGCACATTAGCAGACATTTTGTGTGCCTTTTTTATTACTTTTATATCTTGCACTCAGCAGTTTTGTTATTTTCTCACGTGGTCAATCACCATCACCAGACCTCATGAAGTGTGGTGTTGGCTTCACCGTCAAGGTTGCTGGCTGAAGATCTTCTGGTGTTGAATTTGAGCCCATATTACGCCCCTGAAATACCACCAAGTGTTGACTCAGCCTGTTATCTTTCAGACATCGCAAAATGAGTACCGGCCTACTGGTAATAGGGGCACTGCATCAGCGGCACAGCGACAATTCTAGAAAGTGATGCAACCAGCAGCCATATGCTGCATACGAAACAACAACTCTTCCCATCCTCACTAAAAACCATCCTTATTCAGCTTGTTTAGCGTCTGTGTCCTCTTCCCCCTTCTCTCACTCTATCTTCCATCAAGTGTCGTCGTCTTGCAGCCATTACCCTGCTATTGGCGAAGTACCAATCTGATGGAGGGGTCTTCACCCAGACTCAGGAGCTCAAGTGTGCTTCCTATGAATCCTATGCACCAATTGCACCATCCTGCCAAACCTCCAAGACAAATAATACCTTTCTTGGCATTTGTGATAAATTTTACAGGCTTTGAATGAAATAGAACTGCATTTCAATATCAATATGTATATTTATTCTCAAAAACTAGTTGTTCAAATCTCTATGAGACAGGAATTGTGATGATGGTCATTTTATTGCAAGTATTGCAAGTCATTTTTGTTCAGAGATGTCATGAAAAAGAAGAAGAACCACACATTTTCGGCTTCAGAAAGATTTTCCGACATTGAAATCACATTTTAATGTCACCACGGGTTGGAGGGAATGTTGCAAAGAAGAACGAGTGGTCACAGGCACTCGCATGATGCAAAATAAATGAAACAAAGCAGGAGACGACGATGGTTCACGAGCGACCTGTATTCAATGACAAAGGACGGACGATAACCGAAACGGGCCCGGACAAGCCAGGACTGGAAATGTCAAAACGAAGGTTACCGACCTTGAAATTGAGATAAAAAATAATGTATAATCAGTTGTGAGGTTAGTTAGCTGCACAATACCGAAAATTCAGTGAAAAATGAAATGAAAAAAAAATAATAATAATAATAATCGAGCTCCGTGGGGCTGGACACATGACATTGGCCAAACCAAATATCGAAGCCCCTGTCAGATTCCACCAAACCCCTCGGAGAAGATGCAGCTTGAACTCGATTACCCCCTCAAAAGACATCTTTTTTGGGCGTGGCTCCACCCACAATGGGCGCAATACGCCCACTCCAGGCAGGACACAACTAGATCATGATATCAACCTCCCACCCAAGTTTTATCAAGATCAGATGATATCATCGGGTAGTTATGCTGCGGACAGTCAGACACACACACAGGCAGACAGACACACACACAGGCGGAATATAGTGGTCACTTGATAACTTGTGAACCAATACAGGAGCTGGTACGTTTGTGCCACCAAGTGCACAGTACAACAAATTTGCCTGCACGAGTGTGCATGTTCGGGGTTGGAGGTTGCAAAACCGCAAAAAATTAACAGATAACTTCTCGTCACCAAATTTGGCATCCGAGCCCTTTGTAACTAGAGGCAGGGATCAGATATCATATACATTCCCCATTTCAACACCTTACAAAATAATGTCCCCTCAAGTAAACTTCACGTAAAACATAACAATGTGGGCAAAGGTGTACAAAATAAAACATAAAAAACCCATGATTTGGTAAAGACGGACGGACGGACAATTGGAATGTGCAATTGGACAAGTGAATGTGTAATCGGTGTTTCAGATTTGGAAGAGACCCCGCTGAGTTTCATCCAATACAAAAAATAACCCTGGAGTTCAGATATTTCCACAGTGATTGCTTCGTTAGGTGACCAATCCTCGTACCAGGGGAAAGGGAGATAGCGTTGTGATTGTGGTTCGAACCTTCCCCATTGTTCTCTTCCTCATTCCTGAACCTTCATTTTTCCTCTCCGCATTCGAACCTCATTTCCAAACTCGAATTTACCGACACCTGTACTTGAACTGACCGCCATTTTCAAGCACCAATTCTCAAACACTTATTTCCCGACACCCGGATTCGAACCCCACTTCTCAAATCACATCACCTCATAATTGTTTCCACCTACTCACATCTGGGTAACGGAAAAGCTCCTCACATTCTGGTCACCCAAAAGGTGCCACACGCAGTGCTCCCCAAACTGCCAAGCAGAACAGGCAATGACCTCATCCAGGTAATAATGACGTCTTACATATCTTTCGCACACGGACCACATAACCTTGCAATTTTCATCGCATACACCTCAGGGCTCGCCTTGAGTTTGCACATTTGTTCACAGATGTACCTGGTCGTACTGAATTGGTATATCATGATATTGAGGTGGGGGAAGCCACTCCTGTGAAGCAAAACCCCTATCGGATGAACTCTGTGAAGATGGAGTATCTTCGGAAGGAGGTTCAGTATATGTTGGAGAATGACATCATCGAACCAAGCAGCAGTGAATGGAGCTCACCATGTGTGTTGGTTCCAAAACCCGATGGCAGTTTTCGCTGTTCTACGGATTTAAAAGGGGTTAATGCAGTGACCAAGACCGACGCATATCCCATCCCGAGGATTGATGACTGTATTGATAGAATAGGCCCAGCTAAATTTGTAACTAAGTTTGACTTGCTGAAAGGGTATTGGCAGATTCCTCTTCCTGATAAAGCCAAGGAAATCTCGGCATTAGTCACACCAAATGGGTTGTATCAGTACAAGGTTCTTCCCTTTGGATTGAAAAACGGGCCTGCTACATTTCAACGGCTGATTAATAAGCTTATTGCAGACCTTGAGGGGGTGGAGGCTTATCTGGATGATGTCATCATCCACACTATGACCATGGAAGATCATATTAAACAAATTCAGGCATTTTTCAAGAAACTGACCGAGGCAGGGTTGACCATCAACTTATCTAAGAGTGAGTTTGTAAAGGCACAGGTGGTGTTCCTAGGCCATGTAGTAGGTCATGGTCAGGTGCAACCGGTGACAGCAAAGATAGAAGCCATTGATCGCTTCCAAGTTCCAAAAGGGAAGAAGGAGCTTATGAGATTCTTGGGTATGGCTGGTTGGTACCGGCGGTTCTGCATGAATTTTTCTGATGTGGTAGCCCCTTTAACGAATTTGCTGAGGAAAGAGACCAAGTTTGTTTGGGATGACAAATGTCAGGCTGCCTTTGCCCACGTCAAAGCAATATTAATGAGCTCTCCTGTCCTCGCAGCCCCGGATTTTCAAGCAGCTTTCAAGTTGGCCATTGATGCAAGTGATGTGGGGGCTGGGGCAGTTCTATTACAGGAAGATGAGGATGGAGTGGATCACCCGATGTGCTTCTACTCCAGAAAGTTTAACAAACATCAGGCAAATTATGCCACTGTGGAAAAAGAGACCCTTGCTCTCCTGCTAGCGCTTCAGCATTATGAGGTGTATCTGGGAACTACTACCTTTCCTACAAAAGTCTTCACTGATCACAACCCCTTAACCTTCATTCAAAAAATGAAAAATTAAAACCAGAGGTTGATGAGATGGAGTTAGGCTTTTCAGGAGTTCAACTTGGAAATTGAGCATGTTAAGGGCAGGGACAATGTCGTTGCTGATGCTTTGTCCAGACTGAACTAACTTTGGAAATTTCTGCAGGTGGTTTGGAAGTTTTGTTGCTTTATTTTGGGGAATATTAATTGTTGTTGTTCACATGAATTGATCATTTGGGGGTGAGTTTTACTTTTGTGTGTTAAAAGAGTTTTTGCCTGCAAAGAAAGTTTTCATGATGTTCAAACTTTCTTTCTTGAGGGGGGGAAGTGTTACAGATTCGTCACTTCCGTTGTTGTGGTTTTCATCCACTGTAAGCATTTTTGATTCCATGTACTATTATTGTTGTCGTTTAAGGGAAGTAGGGATTACTATTTTGAAAAGGTAAAAAAATGAATGTTTTAAATGAAACCGGAACCGGACGGCGACGAAGAGGAAGAGGAGGAAGCGAAGGTGGAGCGAGTGAGTCGGAGAAGAAGCCTAGTTGCTTTGAGGTCTGGAGCGAGCGATTGGCGAACGAGAGTGACGAGTGGACTTTGGTTTTCCTGGGAAAGCGATTCCAGAGTTGTTGTCGCTGTAACAGATCAACCTGCGTGTCAGGTTTTGCGGTTGATTCCGAGGAGAATCATCGTAGTGCCGTTACGCCTCGAGAACGGGCCGTCAGTCATTTCGACTCGTGCGCTTTGCCCCTCGCTCAAGGTTTTTCGCCTCGCTTTAATCATTGACACCGCATTCAGACATGGATCTGGTGTGTGTGTGTAACATGGCTTTTGAGTGGAAAATCTGCGGGTCGCCGATTGGGAGCCGTGGAACGTCCATACCCGAGGGTGTAATTCCATGATCGCCTTGAGGGCGCCTTTGCGCAGCTTTGGCCGCGTGACTGTGACTGTCATCCAAACGGGATTCTGGTCTCGATTGGACATCGTTCTGACGATCGATGGAGCGGATCGACGTTGGCTTGATGCCGGAATAGAGACATTGGGGAATGTTCTTCTTTTCGCTCACTTGGAGCACAGTGAGTTATATTGTACGAACCTGATGGCACCATCACAGGAAGTACATATTGGTTGTACAATTGATTACTATTGTTGTTGCATACTGTTATTATTGTGTGATCTTAATACAATATTTGTTTGTTGGTAACAATTGGTGTGGCTTCACCATTGATCTTTGACATACAGAATAACACATCTTTCTGCCGTGACTAATCTCGGGGCTCTTAGGTACACCGTGACCGGGGTTTGGGGAGGAGCACGTAACAGATGACAGGGAGATCAGGAGAAGTGGTGGAAGTATTGGTCAGAAGAAGAGTGGACATATGTTGTGTGCAGGAGACGAGATGGAAGAGAAGTGGTGTGAGAATGGTGAAGGGTAGGCAGGGACAGAAATACAAGTTTGTGTGGCAAGGGTGCCCCGAGGGCGTGAATGGTGTTGGTGTCCTGTTTTCTGAGGAGTTTGTAGACAGTGTGGTGAGTGTGACCAGAGTGAGTGAGTGATAGGTTGATGATGGTGAAAATGATGATTGGAGAGCTCTTGGTGAACGTCATCTCGGGATATGCACCGCAGGTTGGTCGGAGCGATGAAGAGAAGGACAAGTTCTGGTGTGCGATAGAGAAGCTGATGGAAAATGTGAAAGATGAGGATGAGGTTGTTGTGGTAGGAGGAGACCTGAATGGACATGTGGGAAGGAGTATGGACGGTTTTGAGGGACTTAATGGGGGTTATGGATATGGTGTGAGAAATGGAGAAGGTGAAAGGATTTTGGAGTTTGCTGATGGAGCTGATTTGTTGATTTGCAATACTCCAGAAAGAGGATAATAAGCTTGTTACATACACATCAGGTGGGTCGACCACAACCGTTGACTACCTGCTGGTGCGTAGGCGAGATAGGGGGCACCTCTGGGACACAAAGGTGATCCCGGGAGAGGAGGCTGTTTCACAGCACCACTTGGTGTCTGCGACATAAGGGTGAGAGGTGCAAGGAGAGCTCGGCGGGTGAAGTACCAACCAAGAATGAAGGTGTGGAGGTTGAAAGAGGTGGCAGTGAGGGAGGCATTAAAAGAGAGACTTGGATTTGCCGCTTGAAGCGGCTTGAAACGGAGAGGCTTGAAACGCTTGGATTTGGAAGAGGGTCAGAGAGCGGTATTCAGGATTGTGTCCCAAGCTCCCACACTCACCTGTGAGCTGTCTAGCCTGGGTTTTAATCCCAGGGAGTTCGAAAGGTTCATTCTACAGGCTTATAAAGGATAATTATACAGGGTTCTAAAGAGTTATTCTTATGGGTTTAATTCCCACTTATGGGTTTAATTCCCTCTTATGGGTTTAATTCTGAGGCCTCGTAGGCCTCCGGTGTACATGAACCGCTGCAAGTTACCAGCGTTGGTGCTGTGGTGACGTGAGTGGGTGCACATGTGGATATATGGAGAAGCGAGTGTTTCCTAAGAAAAACAAAACAAGTCTTAAAGTCTACCAGCGGTGAAGCCGTTGTAATCAAATATATATGCTTCAGAAAGAAACCTTTAGAATTAACCTTTGGAACCCTCCAGAATTACCCTTTAGAAAACTCTTTAGAATTACACTTTAAAGACAAGGGATCTCGTCTGAACCCTTAGCTTTGATAAACTGGAAAGACAAATGGCACGATTCAACTCTAACGCAGTCGGACCTGGAACCGGAAGTTAGTGTTGATTTTGTTCAAGACTTGCCCTGATTCCATATTATCAGTTCACATACTCTATCAGGATGCTCTTCCATGAGACTCCATTTTGCAGAGAAACTATAAGATTGGAAGATGTAAAAAGAGAAAAAAAAGGAGTGCCGGTTACCTTAAAATTCCACGGGTGATTTTCCTTGAACCAAGCGTGGTTCACAATCTCCTGCAAAGCAACGGATGTGTTAGAATCAAATTTAAACACGATCAGGAAACACCTCCACCAATGAGCAATTGCATTTTGATCCACAATAACAGGAGGTCAGCAATCTCAGCATGTGTTTGACATTCTTGTTCATGCAAATAAAATACTGCAGTTGAAAACTGTGTCAATCCTTCACCGTCATAGTGAGCCTGTCCAATGGATCCTCCCGAAGCATCGCAGTCAGAAGGGAAACCAATGTTTCCCTTCCAAAGGTTGGTGGACTGTTTCCCACATTGAAGTGAGTCTTGTCATGTGACGTCTGCAAAGAAGCAAAACAAATGTATTTGTGACCGAATCCTAAACAATCGTTGCAAACGAATACTGACATTTGCATAATAAGCATATTCCAAACAAGCACTAACTGATGCAAATAACCAAGGTTTGACTCAAAACTAATAAAATACTGTTGTGGATATGAGGATTGTATTTTTTTTATTGTGTGTTTTATTAATATTGCTTATTCTGGACCCTCCTTACTCTAGTTATGTATAAAGGTCAAAGGGCGTCCCATAATTAGTCCATAAAGCATACACGTCAGCCAATCATAGAATACCCCTGTTCAATATTTATATCTTTATTATGTGTATTAGGGTAAGGCCTTGTCTTCCATTAAGATGACACTCCATTGCACCAAGTGAAATAAGATAGATCCCCTTTCATTCCTCATTCCCATTCCCAAAATCTCCATTTCCTTTCACATCCCCCTTTCGTCATTGCCAAGCCTCGATTGCCAATTACATCCCCTCCAAAACCACCATTGAACATGTGCTCGGGTCGGGAAAGAAGGGCGTACCCGCCCGTCGTCATCAGGGGCGGAGCCAGAGGGTCGCGCGACCAACCAGGGCCGAGGTGAGCACACCGATGGGCGTGTCCTGAAGGCGGGCGGCTTGATCGCCGGAGGCGCTATAAAGGCGCGCGCGCAAGACGCAAGGTAGTTGTGAGTTGTCAGTGGTGAGGAGTGATTGGATCAAGAGAGAGAAAGAGTTGTCGGTGGTGAGGAGTGGTTGGACCAAGAGAGAGGTAGTTGTCGGTGGTGAGGAGTGATTGGATCAAGAGAGAGAAAGAGTTGTCGGTGGTGAGTGGTTGGACCAAGAGAGAGGTAGTTGTCGGTGGTGAGGAGTGATTGGATCAAGAGAGAGAAAGAGTGGTTGGACCAAGAAAGAGAAAGAGTGGTTGGACCAAGAGAGAAAGAGTGGTTGCACAGGGAGACGTGCAAGAGTATTGTTGAGTTGAGGGTTTGGACCAGACGAGTCAGACGAGTCCTGGCAAAGCACGCGACGTCCACAGAGGAGCAGCAGCCACAGCAGCAACAACAGCCGCTTGGGGCCTGGACGGCGGTTTTGAGCAGGGCCGCGAAGGAGCGGTGGCTGCGAAACGCGCCGATCGTGCTGCAGGGCCCGTTGGACCTTCCTCTCCCTCCAGCCATCCACCTCCCGCCAGTTCTATCATCATTCCCCGCGTGAGTCTGTCCTTGTTTGTTCTGTCCTTGGGTTAAGTAAGACTGCATAGATAAGCTAGCGATTTTCACTGTGTCCTTCTGGTCCGTCCCTCTGTCTATTTTATTTTATTATCCTTCCTTCTCCTTGGTTTTTTTGAGCCTGTACATAGTAAATAAATTATATTCGTATTCCCTACTTCTGTCTTCTTCTTCTTCACATCCGTGTCGCCTTTGTCTTTTCCCCATTGAATATCTGTGGCGCGATCCGGCCAACGTTCGGGAATCTGGTTAATCGGGGTAACTGTTAGGGCCGCGGGGCCTCCGCTCAGCAAAAACCAACATCTTATCCGCGGTCGTAACAATTGGTGTCAGGTGTGTCGGATTCGGACCTGGGACTAAATTTATTTAGCCCAAATTTTGGAACACCAATTGTAGTATTGGCAGTAACAATTGGTGTCGGGAGCAGGGTCGGACCCGAAGCACGCTTAACGCGCTCAAAATTACGAGCTATAAATTTGTTTTGTTTTACAAAACCCGAATTTTGAAATCGCGCCATGGCTGGCCAAGGCGACGGGATGTCGGTGGGAGAGATAGGCGGGGTAGAATCGACCCAGGACCTCGGGGAAATGTATGTGGAGGAAAGAGAGGAGGAGAACAATGAGGAGGTGGTTGAGGGAGTATCAGGCGCACAAAATTGCGCTCTCGCGCACGTGGTTGAAGAGGCGCAAAATGGCGCCTCGTACGAGCGCGCGGCAGCCGAGCCCGCGGTGCCAACAGACTGGGGCCTATTCATGACACAATGCCTGGCATACATGGCCGAGCAGAGGGAAGAAAGGAAGAAATTTAGCAGGGAAATGGAAGAAATGAGGGACGAAAGGAGGGCTCGGAGAGAAAAATTGGGAAATCTAATTGAAGGGTGTTGTAATAGAATAAAAGGGGACGAATTGAAGGACATAACTGCCCAGGCCAAAGAAGTAAATGAGGGACTGGCGAGGGACAGAGTCGCATATGAAGTAAGGGAAGCGGAGAGGGACAGAGACCGCGGGTTGAGCGAGCAGGTCCCAGGGGTGCACGAGGAGGTAACGCGGGTCGAGAAGCGCTGGTTGAGCGAGGCGGAGGAAAGCGCGGGTACAATGACGGGGGTAGAAATCGCGACACGGGGTTTGGGGCAGCCGGCGACCGCTGAGGTAGAGGGGATTTTATTAAAGCCAGCGGTCGTCGAGGTGAACAAAGAAATTATGGGTATAGTTGAAATTGGAGAGACCGGGGACTTAAAAAAGCAACAATCGGAGGAAGAATGGAAAATGTGCAAAGTCCCTGCTCACATCACGATGCTGTGCTTAATAACACCAATGAAAGTTTGCAGGTGGTGTTGGAGCGAAGGAGGAGGCTCCCCCAGGTGAGTCGTGCTGTGTATTGTGCGGGGAGATTTTGTAGAAGGATGTTTGGCGACAAAAGAATTGTCGTGCGATTGGGGTCAATATGGCACCCGGGCGTTGGTGAAGGGTCCCGTATGAGTGGAAATAGCACGCGAGTGAAAAAAAAGTGTGCGTCAAGGGGTGAGCGTGTTACGAAGCGCGAGTGCGAGCGAGAATGCACGTCGGGGTGTACGGAGTGTGACACAGGGAGTGAGAGCAATACGAAGTGTGCGTCAAGGGGTGAGCGTGTTACGAAGAGCGAGTGTGATACTGAGTGCGAGCGAGAATGCACGTCGGGGTGTACGGAGTGTGACACAGGGAGTGAGAGCAATACGAAGTGTGCGTCAAGGGGTGAGCGTGTTACGAAGCGCGAGTGTGATACCGAGTGCGAGCGAGAATGCACGTCGGGGTGTACGGAGTGTGACACAGAGAGTGAGAGCAATACGAAGTGTGCGTCAAGGGGTGAGCGTGTTACGAAGCGCGAGTGTGATACCGAGTGCGAGCGAGAATGCACGTCGGGGTGTACGGAGTGTGACACAGGGAGTGAGAGCAATACGGAGTGTACGTGCGAGGGTGAGTGTGACACGGAGAGTAAGGTGGTGGTGGAACGTGTGCGAGGAAGCACACCTGAGTTGGTGGTAGCGCGAGTGCGAGAGAGCCCATCTGAGCGCGTTAGTGGGTGGATGCAAGAGAGCACGCCCATGGTGAGTGGTACGGAGTACGTACCGAGTGGGGAGAGTGCGCAAGACGGTGCGCGAGGTGTGTTAAGAGTGTGCGAACGGTGAGTGTGCACGAGAGGTGTGGTGTGTAACAGGGAGTGCGTTGGTGGAATGTACGGACGGCGTTGGAACGCCGGGTTTTGTGAGGGTCAAAAGGGTCGCGTGTGCGTGTGGGCATGCGAGTAAAGCATCGACGTTGGACGGGTTAGCGTTTAGGGCGACGGATAGCCGATGCGAGCACTCGGGGCACGGTGCACTTTGTTGGATGCCAGGCCCGGCGCGGATCGAAGCTGCGTCGCTTCGCATCGAAGCGTCATTGCTGATTCGGGCTTGGGCCCGCTCCGCACGGTCGAGTCCGGGCCTTGTCGGGCGAGGCGACCGGTCCGGTTCAAGGGCGAGTGGGAGGAAGCGGCACGGTGCCCCCTCGCGGGGACGGGGTTCCGACCGGGCGAGCCTCAGTCATCGGGCCCGGGACCGCAAGGTACCGAGCCGCGATGATGCGTGGAACCTCGGCCCGAGCATGCCTCCTCCCCAGAGTCGTGAAAGCCGGACGGATCCAACTGCAGGCGACCAAACCACCCGAATTCATTGCTCGGCTTTGCGAAGCCGAGTTTAATGATGTCATGACGCACCGAGGCTAGGATATAGCGGACTGTGATGATGGTGATAGTGATAGTTTTTGATCCGAAATTTAGAAAAGTGAATAGAATTGGCAGTAATTGGAAAATTTTTGATTGGTTGGAATTTGGTGAGCAAAATTTATAGTGAAAGATACCCGATGTGGTGGGATGGCAACTCTGCCATCTCTCACAGCGGAGGCAAAGGAGCACTAGGTTATGGGGTTTATGGCAGTGAAAACTAGCCCGGGAGGGTTAGGATATAATGATAGGGATCTAGAGAAGATGACAATAGGTAACGTTAAGATTAGGTAGTGACAATGATACCTGTAGTGGGGACGCAGGTAGATTAGAGTGGATGATAATGACGTGGTATGTGCTTAGTTTAAAGGGAAGACGGGGAGCACTAAGTTAGCAGGGCAACAGGTAGATTAGATGATGCCGTGTGAGTGTTGGAGGTGTATTCAGAAGTGTATTGTGAAAAGTGTGTAAGGAACAGGTGTGATTGCACAGGTGTGCAACTGAACAGGTGGATGGAGCAGTGTATGAGGGGGTGATGTGTTTTGTGTTGACCAAATGGTCCAGGAAGGAAGAAGGGTGCAGGTGGCACCAGGTGTGATTGCACAGGTGTGCAACAACAGGTGTATGGAGAATGGTCGTGCGAAATACATGGAGTGTGAAATACATGGAGTGTGGAATATATGGAGTATTGGAATGGATGGTCGTGGAGTGAGTATGGTGGAAACTATGGATTGGAGTGGATGGTGCGAAGGTGTGAATGGGGGAAGAGTGGACCCCCATCACGAATACCCGGGGAGGGTAGTTTAAGTGTTAGGTAGAGGGTACAGGTAAATTGTGGTTGGATATTGGCATCTGTGGTGTGGGTGAAAGAATGGTATTTGGATGGGTGCATTAGTGTTGTGGAAATGGCTGGGCGTGTAGCCTGTTAGTGTGTGTCGTTGGTTTGGGCACTCCACCACTGTGAGGATGTCGGCCAGGTGAGGCCGCAGGTGGGCTCTGGGAGCCGGTAGAGTTGTTGTGGATGGGGCCCGAGGATCCGGAGGACGGACCCGGGTAGCCCAGTGCCAGAGGGCACCGAGGGGTGACAGAGCCAGAAGGGGCCTTCCCCAGTTAGATAGGTTAGGTAAGGAGCAGGTAAGCTCGGAGGCAACTACAGTGGTGGAGGTGTGCAGGTGGGTAGACCTGCTGGGAGAGCTGCACGACCCAGCCCAGAAATTGTGCAAGGGCACAGGGAGCTGAATCGGGGGAGTGAGACCCCAAATTGAGAAGCACCACAGTTTAGTCAATGGGAATTGGTTTTTAGAACCCATAGTGTAAGATGGCCAATGGATTGGAAGGGAAAGACCCCGGGTAGTGTAAAGTGTGTTAAAGTCATTTAGAAGGTAGTTAGGATGGAAATCTCCTTGCACCATCTACATCCACTCACCTGGGATGACGTACCTCCACACCATGCCAGGTTGTTTTAATTTTTATTGTGCAGATGTTTGGAATGTGAAACGCATCATGTCGTGGGTGTGAGATTGTGCTTTGTTGTTCCATCTCTTCCTCCTTATGAGGATTGATGATGAATTGGGTGATGGCAAATTTTGGCTAGAGGGATTGTGGTGACGAATTTGGAATAGAAGAAATATGGGGAAGACGTGACAGTAGTGACGGATTTGTAAATGTGTAGATTTTGTAAATATGGGGTAAGGGCAAGGGTAGAGTAGGTGACAGGGGGGGTGACGTACGGTAGGGACGAGCTTTCTCACTTCGCTCTCCGTACGCACTTCGCCTTGCATTGCCTTGATTGATGTGTACCCTTGTGACCTTACCCCTCGCTCATCTGTCTTTCCCACCCTTTGTCTCCCACATGAGGACCTGTGCGCCACTGGGCGCCGAGGGGAGCGTGCGTGAGTCCACCATTGTGCACCCGGAACTCCCAGAACCAGCTGTCTGCATCGATGCACCACATTATGGACCACATGTCTGTGGCCGAGCACCACTTATGGACCCCGTGGGTTGGGGCTTGGCCCCTCTGCTGGAACCGGCCATGAAGGCCCGAAATCTTGCTGGCGGACCTTGGCCACGGGGCACCGATGCCGCACAGGTGAACCATACATAGTCGGCCCCCTGAGGGCCATAAATATTTAAAAAAGGACAAGTTGGGTGCATTTTATTGTAATACAAATAGGCCGCCAGCAAAGGACGATGACAACATCTGGAAGAGAGTAATAGCCAGCAGAGGGAGCTGAAGAGCAAGAGACCACCTGCAGGGTTAGGGGTTTGTTTGTTGTTTTTATTTTATTGAACAATGATGACTGTGCACCGATTGGTGCTTGAGGGTGCTTTGGTGCTTGAGGGTGCTTTCATGGTGCGTCGATGCAGAGCAGACTGTCTCCCCCCAGAAAGAACAATCACAGGTCCTGGGTTAGTTTTGTAAATAAAAGCAGAGCCATTGTAAATAATGCTCCCCACCGTCAGTGTATAGTTTGAAGACCATTCCGCAATTCGGTTAGCTGTGGGCGTGAATCTGTTAGGCAGGGTGCAATGGAGCAGCGGGACATATTTATTTATGTTTTAAAACTGTCGCACTCAGGGTCAGGTTAAATGTAGAGGGAACTACACCTACGTGTCACACTAAATTAAAGTTATAGGCCCGGGACGTGCCTAAGAGGAGGAGGGTGCAGTGTTGTGGATATGAGGATTGTATTTTTTTTATTGTGTGTTTTATTAATATTGCTTATTCTGGACCCTCCTTACTCCAGTTATGTATAAAGGTCAAAGGGCGTCCCATAATTAGTCCATAAAGCATACACGTCAGCCAATCATAGAATACCCCTGTTCAATATTTATATCTTTATTATGTGTATTAGGGTAAGGCCTTGTCTTCCATTAAGATGACACTCCATTGCACCAAGTGAAATAAGATAGATCCCCTTTCAATCCTCATTCCCAAAATCTCCATTTCCTTTCACATCCCCCTTTCGTCATTGCCAAGCCTCGATTGCCAATTACATCCCCTCCAAAACCATCATTGAACATGTGCTCGGGTCGGGGAAGAAGGGCGTACCCGCCCGTCGTCATCAGGGGCGGAGCCAGAGGGTCGCGCGACCAACCAGGGCCGAGGTGAGCACACCGATGGGCGTGTCCTGAAGGCCGGCGGCTTGATCGCAGGAGGCGCTATAAAGGCGCGCGCGCAAGACGCAAGGTAGTTGTGAGTTGTCGGTGGTGAGGAGTGGTTGGACCAAGAGAGAGGTAGTTGTCGGTGGTGAGGAGTGATTGGATCAAGAGAGAGAAAGAGTTGTCGGTGGTGAGGAGTGGTTGGACCAAGAGAGAGGTAGTTGTCGGTGGTGAGGAGTGATTGGATCCAAGAGAGAGAAAGAGTGGTTGGACCAAGAAAGAGAAAGAGTGGTTGGACCAAGAGAGAAAGAGTGGTTGGACAGGGAGACGTGCAAGAGTATTGTTGAGTTGAGGGTTTGGACCAGACGAGTCAGACGAGTCCTGGCAAAGCACGCGACGTCCACAGAGGAGCAGCAGCCACAGCAGCAACAACAGCCGCTTGGGGCCTGGACGGCGGTTTTGAGCAGGGCCGCAAAGGAGCGGCGGCTGCGAAACGCGCCGATCGTGCTGCAGGGCCCGTTGGACCTTCCTCTCCCTCCAGCCATCCACCTCCCACCAGTTCTATCATCATTCCCCACGTGAGTCTGTCCTTGTTTGTTCTGTCCTTGGGTTAAGTAAGACTGCATAGATAAGCTAGCGATTTTCACTGTGTCCTTCTGGTCCATCCCTCTGTCTATTTTATTTTATTATCCTTCCTTCTCCTTGGTTTTTTTGAGCCTGTACATAGTAAATAAATTATATTCGTATTCCCTACTTCTGTCTTCTTCTTCTTCACATCCGCGTCGCCTTTGTCTTTTCCCCATTGAATATCTGTGGCGCGATCCGGCCAACGTTCGGGAATCGGGTTAATCGGGGTAACTGTTAGGGCCGCGGGGCCTCCGCTCGGCAAAAACCAACATCTTATCCGCGGTCCGTAACAATACATTTTCATTCATCAAATAAGTTATGGTGTACAACACAAAAGTTTTTTCTTCGCTGAAAAAGAAACCCTCTCAACTCAATAATTGGATATCAAGTACAGTACATGTGGGTTTATTCGATGTGGTTATAATTCGATTCATAATATATGTGGCTTTTGGAATTGGATGGATGAGGTGTGTGTGTTGTGTGTGTTGTGTGTGTTAAGTATATGTGAGTGTGTGTATTTTTCTGTGTGAATGTATGCACGTCTATGTGTGTGAGGGTATGTATACATACATGCATGGGTGTGTGAGTGTGGGCATATATATATGTGAGTGGCAGCAGAAACAGCAGATCAGGTTAAACGGGAATTAGTTAGGCACCTTTAAGTTTTTGGGATGGAGGAGTTCATGTACATTGGCAGGACAGGTTGGTAGCTTAGGTATCGACGAGTGATTGTACACTTATTTGTATACAAATACACGACCGGGCAAAAGTTTTAGAACACCTCAATTTTTCCAGTTTTTATTGAAATTTATGCAGTTTAATGTCTCAATGTACTCTGAAATTAAGCATAGAAGAAATAAACAATTGGAGATAAAAAATAAATCAGAGAATCATTTTGTTTAACAAAATTTAATTTAAATTTTTGACTCAAAGTAGCCACCTTTTGCAGATATAACCGCTGAACACACTCGTGGCATTCTGTCGACAATGGGAATCAAATATTTTTCGGGAAGTTCTTCCCAACACTGTTGCAGAAGTTCCCACAAATGTGTTGCACTTGTGGGTTGCTTTGCTTTCACCCTTCTGTCCAGTTCATCCCAAACCAGCTCGATGGGGTTTAAGTCTGGAGGCTGTGCTGGCCATTCCATGATTTGAAGCCTAACGTCTTGTTCTTTTCCTCGAAGGTAGTTTTGACACAGCCTGAAGGTGTGTTTAGGGTCATTATCTTGCTGTAGGATGAACCCCTGACCAACGAGGCGTAAACCAGAGGGTATTGCATGGCGCTGCAAAATGCTGTAAAGCCCTTTTGGTTCAGGGTGCCAGTCACTCTGTGCAAGTTGCCGACTCTGGGTCCAGCAAAAGAGCCCCAGACCATCATGCTTCCTCCTCCATGTTTGACAGTTGGTGTCACACACTGAGGAACCATCCTTTCGCCGACTCGACGGCGTACAAAAACCCTGCGTGATGAACCAAATATTTCAAATTTTGATTCATCGGTCCATTAGACCTTCCTCCAGTCTTCAGTAGTCCACTGGTGGTGCTTCATGGCCAGGCAAGCCTCTTTTTCTTATTTTGCCATCTTTGCAATGGTTTTCTTACTGCCACTCGACCTGTCAAACCTGCAGCTCGAAGTCTTCTCTTCACAGTTGAAACTGAGACTTGCTTACTTCGACCAGTGTTAAGCTGTGCTTGAAGCTGTTGTCCTGTCCTGCTGTTGTCCTGCTGTTGTCCTGCTTGTGAGCCGCCTATCACGCAAGCTGTTGACTCTCAGAAACTTGTCTTCTGATTCCGTTGTGGCTTTGGGTCTGCCAGAACTCTTCCTGTCAGAGTTTCCTCCAGTTTCAAATGTACTACTTCCTGCAGTGCAATATTGTCCAAATAATGCTTCAGAGGGTGTAATAACAGTCTGTTCCAATACTGCTTTTATAAAGACAGGGGGTTTGTAATCAAGTAATCCGCAGAGGTTGGGACACCTGTAGGAATTGTTTGCATCAACTTTCAAAGCTTAATTTACTTATACCCCCATCACACCAAACTAGTTCTCAATACGTTCGTGAAAATGTTGTCGAACGGGCTCCAACTGTGTATGAACGTAGTGGACGTAGTAGCAACTATTTACAGTCTTTTTACGAACTTCATGGACGGGCTCGGACGGGGAGGGTGCTCTAGAACTTTGAGCCTGGTCAAAATTTTATCCCGTCCATCCCGTTCTCCAATTAGACGGATTGACAACGTACTTAAAACGAGATAGACGTACTACGCACAGAATTGCCGTACTTCGAACCTACTAGGGACGTGTTACGACGTGGTGCAGTCGGACATAAATTTCAGTACGTGTGCACACCGACCGGGTTAGTGAGCATGGAGGGTGCGGGTGCGGAGGCTGGTATACCATATCTTGAGCTCATCAACGTTTACATTCAACAACTCAGCTTGCTGCTGCCACAGGAAGGCCTTTTTCTTCATGTCTTTATAGGCCTGGAGCTTTTTGTTATAGAGTACTTCATGGGCCTTCAACCACTCAACCATGGATTCTTGTTGCTCTATGGTGAGATGGGTGTGGGTCTTTGCTTTCTTTTTCTTGGCCTTCTGAGTCTGATCTGCTTCTTCCTCAGACATATCCCCATCTGACTTGGAGGCATCAGAGGCTCCAGGGGATACAGCTCTCTCCGTCTCCCTCTCTTGAATTGGACCTCCATGGGCAGGCTCAATAGTCTCAGCAACTTCAGGGGGATCTGCATGGCCTTCTGCAGGGCTATTTGTGCTTCGCTCGCCCTGTCTTTCTGAATCGACTTCTCTTTGGAGGCATGATGATCGGAGATTGTATTGTAGATGTGTACAGCTCGGAGCCCTGAACTTGAATGAGGACTGGCTACAACGCGCTCGGTATTCATAGCAGTCGGGCCAGGACGGGCCAGGATGCGAGTACACACGCACTAGGGACGAGATGAGGACGTAGTGCGAACGAGTTGGTCAGGTTAAGAATTAGTTAGAACTGGCTTGGACATATTGTGAACGAGGTAGAATGAGGTAGAACGAGGTTGAACTGGTTAAGAACGGGTTGAGAACGGCTACGGAGGGCTTGAACTGCTTCGAAACGTTGTCGGCATGAGGTGAACGGGCACTTTTACACGATCTGAACTGGATACAAACGGACTGCAGACTGGCTAAGAACGAGATAAGAACGAGATAGACGTATTGAGGACTGCTTATGAACGAACTCGCATCGTATTTTACGCCAAACTACGCATTCTACCCGTGATCACAGCCCGTTCTAGTATTTCTTTTAGAACGGGGTAGAACGGGATAGAACTACTTTGGTGTGATGCTAGCCTTACATTGCTGCAAACAGCTGTAAGTTGTTAACCCATTACTTTTTTCCTGAAGAAGGTCTATTTTTTTACAATGCAATATAACTGTGCAATTTGCATAATTTTCCCGTTTTTGCCAACCTAATCTTGTTTTTTTAACCTGGAACAGTTTACTGCTTACATTTGTACCATTTCAGGTTATTCACTGGACATTAAACTGCGTGAATTTCAATAACAACTGGAAAAATCGAAGTGTTCTAAAACTTTTGACCGGTCATGTATAAATATATATATTTAACTTCCGGTTCCGGTCTCTCGAGCGGAGGCTTGCTTCGATCTCTCCACAGCGTCGAAGTCCTTTCCAAGGGTGTGGTGCTGACCGGGCCGACATAGTGTGGTGCTGACCGGGCCGCCGTGGTGTGGTGATGACTGGGCCGACGTGGAGTGGTGATGACTGGGCCGACGTGGAGTGGTGATGACCGGGCCGACGTGGTGTGGTGCTGACCGGGCCGCCATGGTGTGGTGATGACTGGGCCAACGTGGTGTGGTGCTGACCGGGCCGACATGGTGTGGTGCTGACCGGGCCGACGTGGTGTGGTGCTGACCGGGCTTGCCTATCCAGACGAAGATTGAAGAGCGCGGACAACGTGAAAAAGCCCGACCGAATCGTACAGCCCGACCGAATATCGTCGCTTCGTGGCTGCTTCCGCCGCCGAAATCCAGCACGGCTTGGGCGATTTTACACGTTTGGAGAAGACCCAGCGAGGCCTTCATCGGGGCCGAGCGAGCAAGGCTTCCGCCGCCAAATTCCAGCACGGCTTGGGCGATTTTAGCCCTGCTTGGAGAACACCCAGCGAGGCCTTCATCGGGGCCGAGCGAGCAAGGCTTCCGCCGCCAAATTCCAGCACGGCTTGGGCAATTTTGCCCGTTTGGAGAACACCCAGCGAGGCCTTCATCGGGGCCGAGCGAGCAAGGGCGTGTCGGGGCCTGGTACGCGCCATTGACCGAGTGATTCGCACCAACCGGAGCGGTTTTCTGATGACGTGCTGATGTCCTTGGACTTCGCACCAGGTTCCGGGCCGACCGGGCCGACATGGTGTGGTGCTGACCGGGCCGATGTAGTGTGGTGCTGATCGGGCCGACGTGGTGTGCTGACCAGGCCGAAGTGGTGTGTTGCTGACCGGGCCGACGTGGTGTGGTGCTGACCGGGCCGACGTGGTGTGGTGCTGACCGGGCCGACGTGGTGTGGTGCTGACCGGGCCGACGTGGTGTGGTGCTGACCGGGCCGAAGTGGTGTGGTACTGACCGGGCCAACGTGGTGTGGTGCTGACCGGGCCGACATGGTGTGGTGCTGACCAGGCCGACATGATGTGGTGCTGACCAGGCCGACATGATGTGGTGCTGACCAGGCCGACATGATGTGGTGCTGACGAGGCCGACGTGGTGTGGTGCTGACCGGGCCGACGTGGTGTGGTGCTGACCGGGCCGACCTGGTGTGGTGCTGACCGGGCTTGCCTATCCGGACGAAGATTGAAGAGAGCGGACAACGTGAAAAAGCCGGACCGAATCGTACAGCGTACAGCGAATCATACAGAATCATACAGCCCGACCGAATATCGTCGCTTCGTGGCTGCTTCCGCCGCCGAAATCCAGCGCGGCTTGGGCGATTTTAGCCCTGCTTGGAGAACACCCAGCGAGGCCTTCATCGGGGCCGAGCGAGCAAGGCTTCCGCCGCCAAATTCCAGCACGGCTTGGGCAATTTTGCCCGTTTCGCGAACACCCAGCGAGGCCTTCATCGGGGCCGAGCGAACAAGGGCGTGTCGGGGCCTGGTTCGCGCCATTGACCGAGTGATTTGCACCAACCGGAGATGTTTTCTGACGACGTGCTGATGTCCTTGGACTTCGTGCCAGGCTCCAGGCCGACCGGGCCGACGTGGTGTGGTGCTGACCGGGCCGATGTGGTGTGGTGCTGACCGGGCCGACATAGTGTGGTGCTGACCAAGCCGACGTTGTGTAGTGCTGACCAGGCCAACGTGGTGTGGTGCTGACCGAGCCGACGTGGTGTGGCGCTGTCCGGGCCGACGTGGTGGCGCTGTCCGGGCCGACGTGGTGGCTCTGACCGGGCCGACGTGGTGTGGTGCTGACTGGATCACCATGGTGTGGTGCTGGCCGGGCCCCCGCAGCCATTGTGCTGACGCTGCCCCCCCCCCCCCCCCCAGAATTAAAATGTTTTAAACGTTTCCCGGTGTGTACCCTGGTTTAGAATAGGTACACCATATCCCTGCGTGTCGTAAGAGGCGACTAAGAGGGTTGGCGTCAGGAAGGACATCCGGCCATAAAAACATTGCCTCAAAAAGAGAACCATGACAATTATAACTACATATGGGCAGGGTCCAGCCGGAAGTGGAGATCAGTTTCTGAGGTTTGGTACATGGAATGTAGGGACAATGACAGGGAGATCAGGAGAAGTGGTGGAAGTATTGGTCAGAAGAAGAGTGGACATATGTTGTGTGCAAGAGACGAGATGGAAGGGAAGTGGTGTGAGAATGGTGAAGGGTAGGCAGGGACAGAAATACAAGTTTGTGGGGCAAGGGTGCCCGGAGGGCGTGAATAGTGTTGGTGTTCTGTTTTCTGAGGAGTTTGTCGACAGTGTGGTGAGTGTGACTGGAGTGAGTGATAGGTTGATGATGGTGAAAATGATGATTGGAAAGCTCTTGGTGAACGTTGTCTCAGGATATGTTCCGCAGGTTGGTCGGAGCGATGAAGACAAGGACAAGTTCTGGTGTGCGATAGAGAATTTGATGGAAAACATGAAAGATGAGGAAGTTGTTGTGGTAGGAGGAGACCTAAATGGATATGTGGGAAGGGGTATGGACGGTTTTGAGGGAGTTCATGGGTGTTACGCATATGGTGTGAGAAATGGAGAAGGTGAAAGGATTTTGGAGTTTGCTGGAGGAGCTGCTTTGTTGATTTGCAATACTCGGCTCCAGAAAGACGATAATAAGCTTGTTACATACACGTCAGGTGGGTCGACGACAACCATTGACTACCTGATGGTGCGTAGGCGAGATAAGGGGCACCTCTGGGACACAAAGGTGATCCCGGGGGAGGAGGCTGTTTCACAGCACAACTTGGTTGTCTGCGACATGAGGGTGAAAGGTTCAAGGAGAGCTCGGCGGGTTAAGTACCAACCGAGAATGAAGGTGTGGAGGTTGAAAGAGGTGACAGTAAGGGAGGCATTAAAAGAGAGGCTGAGTATGGTCGAGGATGATGTGGTTGAGCTTGAAAGTGGTTGGATGTCAATGAAAGATAGTGTGTTGGGAGCCATTGGTGAGGTATGTGGATGGACAAAAGGACCACCGAGGCACTCGGAAACATGGTGGTGGGATGATGAAGTTGGAAAGAGGATTGACGAGAAGATGAAGAAGTTCAAGGAATGGCAGAAGGCGAAGGGTACGGGAGCAGAAAAAGCAGAGCATGAAAGTTATAAGGCAGCCAAGAAGGCCGCAAAGAAAGAGGTAGCAAAGGCGCAGGAGGCATGCAGGAAAATGGTCGGAGAACGCTTGGATTCGGAAAAGGGTCAGAGAGCGGTATTCAGGATTGCAAAGCAGATAGCGAAAGAGAGGTGTGATGTGATGGGGGTGAGTTGCTTGAAGGATGAAGTGGGCCAAATCATTGTGGATCCAGATGGAATTAAAGGAAGATGGAAAAGATATATGGAAATGCTGTTGAATACAGAGAATGAATGGGATGGCAACATAGAGAGTAACCCAGTTTAAGACCGGCAGAGAAGATAACTGAGAAGGAAGTTGAGGAAACGATAAAAGCAATGAAGAGTATAAAAGTGGGAGGGCCGACTGGAGTTGTAGGAGATACAGTCACGTGAAAAAGTAAGTACACCCCATGTAAAGTTTTGACTTTTTCAACATATTTCAACATCCAGCTATTTTATCTTCATTTCAACAATATTGATAGATAAAGGTGCGATAATATAACAAATATCACGAAACATTTACATTTTGTAGTCCATTGTATAATTTAAATAAACATAAATGCAAATTTCACTTGTGGAAAAAGTAAGTACACCCTTAGCTCTAATAGGTGGTGTTGCCCCCTTTGGCAGAAACAACTTCAAGTGGGCGTTTCTTATAACTGTCTGCCAGTCTCTGACATCGGCTGGGAGAAATTTTTGCCCACTCCTCCATACAGAATTTTTTCTAACTGTGCGATGTTTGAGGGGTTTCTTGCATGCACAGCTCATTTCAAATCCCCCCACAACATCTCGATGGGATTTAGATCCGGGTTTTGACTTGGCCATTCCAGAACCCTCCATTTCTTTCTTTTCAGCCATTCCTTGGTGGATTTACTGGTATGTTTACGGTCATTGTCATGTTGCAAGGTCCACCTTCGGTTGAGCTTCAACTTTCCAACAGATGGCCTCACATTATCCTCTAGCACCCTCTGGTACAATGAAGAATTCATCATGGATTTATGATGGGGAGCTGCCCAGGCCCTAATGCAGCAATGCTGCCCCCAAACCATAATATTTCCACCACCATGCTTTACAGTTGGTATCAGGTTCTTGTGCTCAAATGCCGTTTTTGGTTTTCGCCAAACATGTCTTCTGGTACTGTGGCCAAGTAGCTCGACCTTTGACTCAACTGTCCAGAGCACATTGTTCCAGAAGTGCTGGTTCATTGGCAAACGTTAGTCTTGCCCTGATGTTCTTTCTGGACAGCAAAGGTTTCCTCCTGGCACACATCCTATGTGGATCAAATTCGTGCAGCCTCTTTCGAATGGTAGATTCGTGCACTTTGACATCAACAGTGGCAAGAGCTACCTGCAGGTCCCGTGATGACATTCTGGGGTTCTTAGAGACTTCTTTCAGCATCTTGCGGGCTGCTCGCGGGCTGAACTTGCTGGGGCGGCCTAGCCTGAACAAGTTGGCAGTTGTTTGGAATCTCCTCCACTTGTAGATGATCTTCCGGACAGTCGAATGATTGATTTCAAATTGTTTGGAGATCTTTTTAAATCCCTTCCGAGATTCGTAGGCATCTATATCCTTCTTTCTGAAGGCCTCAGAGAGCTCTTTTGATCTTGGCATGGTGACGCTGCACATTTCAACAACAAAGAGCAAACCAAACGAAATGTCTGAGGTTTAAATAAGACAGGTTCCTCCAAGATCCTCTCTAACGATGTTCTAATCATTTGCACCTGAGCTGGTGCACCTGATTCTAATTTTAGGTATTTGAAGTCGTGATAAATGTAGGGGTGTACTTACTTTTTCCACATGCGAAATTTGCATTTATGTTTATTTAAATTATACAATGGACTACAAAATGTAAATGTTTCATGATATTTGTTATATTATATCACCTTTATCTATCAATATTGTTGAAATGAAGATCAAATAGCTGTATGTTCAAATATGTTGAAAAAGTCAAAACTTTACATGGGGTGTACTTAATTTTTCACGTGACTGTATGTTGAAGGCAGCAGGAAGTTGGGGTGTGAAGGGAATGACAGAGATCTGTAATCTGGTGGTGAAAGAAGGCCGCATTCCAGTGGATTGGGAATTGAGTACCCTTGTCACTTTGTACAAGGGGAAAGGTGACCCTCTGGAGTGTGGCTCGTACCAAGCGATAAAATTATTGGAGCATGGAATGAAGGTATTGGAAAGGGTGTTGGAGAGGAGGATAAGGAAGAAAGTGAAGATCGACGAAATGCAGTTGGGATTTATGCCAGGAAGAGGAACGACAGACGCGCTCTTTTTTGTGAGGCAGTTGCAGGAGAAATACATGGAGAAGAGGAAGAAGTTGTTTCTTGGGTTTGTTGATCTGGAGAAAGCATTCGATATGGTTCCACGCGAAGTATTGACATGGATATTGAGGAAGTTAGGAGTTGAGGAATGGTTGTTCAGAGTAGTGATGGCAATGTACAAAAGAGCGCGCACAGCTGCAAGGACCAAGGAGGGGAACAGTGGTGAGTTTGAGGTGAAGGTGGGAGTGCATCATGGGTCGGTACAAAGTCCACTACTATTTGTAGCTGTGA
Organism: Myxine glutinosa; assembly: GCF_964187855.1. Classification (NCBI taxonomy): domain Eukaryota; kingdom Metazoa; phylum Chordata; class Myxini; order Myxiniformes; family Myxinidae; genus Myxine; species Myxine glutinosa. Next base: position 69,278 of record NW_027616988.1, read on the forward strand.
TGGAGGTGCTGGCTCGGAACGTAAAGGAGGGTTGACCGTGTGAGTTGTTGTATGCAGATGATCTGGTGTTGATTGCAGAAAGTATGGATGGACTGAAGGAGAAGATGAACAAGTGGAAGGAATGTATGGAGACAAAAGGTCTGAAGGTGAATATCGGAAAGATGAAGGTGATGGCAAGTGGTAAAGCATGTGGTGAGGTGGAAAGAACTGGGAAGTGGCCGTGTGCTGTGTGCAGGAAGGGTGTCAGAGTGAACTCCATTCAATGTACAATGTGCGCTGAGTGGGTTCATCAAAACTGTAGTGGTCTGAGAGGGTCATTAACCAGTGTCGCAGCTACATTCAAATGTTAGGTGTGCACAGAGGTAGCTGCAGCTGGAGGAAATGTTGAGTTGGATCTTGGAGACGGCGTGAAGCTGGAAGGTGTGAAAACATTTTGCTACCTCGGAGACGTGCTGAATGGAGAAGGTGGACCACTCGGCAACGGTTGCTGGAGTGAGATGTGCATGGAAGAAGTTTCGGGAACTGAGTGACGTGCTGATGAGGAGGAGAGTGTCGTTGAAGCTGAAGGGAAAGGTGTCTGCTGCATGTGTGAGAAGTGTTATGATTTATGGGAACGAGACATGGGTAGTGAACGTAGAGCAGCAACGAACGCTGGAAAGGGTGGAAATGTGAATGGTTCGGTGGATGTGCGGAGTATCGTTGAGAGAGGAAGACAAATGATAAATTGCGAAAGATGATGGGAATAGAGCCTATGATTGATGCTGTGAAGAGGAACAGGTTGAGATGGTTTGGTCACGTGTTAAGGAAGGATGAAAGTGACTGGTTGAGAAGTGTGATGGAAATGAATGGAGAAGGAAGTAGAGGACGGGGAAGACCGAGAAAGACTTGGCTAAAGATGGTGGAAGAAGAAATGTGGGCAACGGGGTTAACAAGGAAAGATACAGAAAATAGGGCAAAATGGAGAAGATTGTCATGGCTAACCCCCGCTCCAGCAGGGAAAATGGCCTTAAAATGCATGTTGTTGTTGTTTTGTATATGTATGTATCTACAGACTTGGCATTTAATATGGAATAATTTTTTGTGGGGGTGAACTTACTTTTCAAGATGACTTAGAACCAAAAGTTCATTGGAATTATGTTGAAATTATTCTAGATTTTGTTAATGTGACCTTTTAAAGAAACAAAAACCACATTTGACATTTCGAAGCAAATAAATTGATCCTTGAAAGTGATGCAAACTGATATCGAACTCAATTCACGGACAGTACTGTGTTAAACTTCTGTACGTTTTCCAGAAGTATCTCTTTATTTTACACATGAGCCAAAAAATTTTTCAACAAAAACAAAAGTTAAATCATGACTGGGATTACGGACAGTAAAACTACAGTTCAGTACTTCGTGTAACCCCCACGAGCATTCAGGAGAGCACGTACACGTTGAGGCATGCTGTTCACGACATTTGCCAAGATTTGGACAGGAATCGCTTGCCATGCAGTGACAATAGCCTGCTGCAATTCACGCACAGAGGTCGGTTGCTGGTCCAAGTGGTCGATTTGACGCGTAAATTCTGCCCACAAGTTCTCTATCGGATTCATATCCGGGGACATGGCAGGCCACTCCATATGCTCTGCACCACAGTCAGCAAGAAAGTGTTGGATCATGCGAGCACGATGAGGCCGTGCATTGTCATCTTGGAAGACAAAGTTTCCTCGAAAGGCTGCATGAGCAAATGGAAGCAATGTTTCTTCCAGAATGGCCCTGTACTTGAACTGGTTCAGGTTTCCATTCAGAACAACCAGGTCAGTTTTGCCCCCTGCATGAAAAACAGCCGAAACGGTCACCCCCCCACCTCCAGCTTGGACTCTTGGCACTATACAATCTTTGTTGTAGGCTTCATGCACTTGTCTGCGCACTCGGATGCGGCCATCTTGACGAAAGACCAGAAATCTAGACTCGTCACTGAAGATCACGTGATTCCAGTGTCCTGGCTGCCATTGACGGTGCTCTCTGGCCCACTGCAATCGGCGCTGGCGGTGTTGTCTGGTCAGGCATGGCTTTCTCAGGGGACGCCTGGCACGATAGCCTGCTTGAACCAGTCGTTGGTTGACTAGCCTTCTGGATACAGGCACATTTGTCAGTTGCTGCCACTCAGCCCTAAGCCGATTAGCTGACTTGGTACGCCCATTGCGGACTAACCGGTGCAGCTGGCGATCATCCCTCCTTGTGGTTCTGCAGGGACGTCCTGGCCTCGGTATTGGAGTAGGGACACCCCTGCTGAGCATTTAGTTTCAGGATCTTTGACACCTGACCTTGAGTGATGCCATACTGCCGAGCAATAGCACGCTCTTTCATGCCGTAATTTCGTAAAGCCACCACTCCATGACAAACAGCATTGTCGAGTTGTCGGACCATCTCCAGAGGAAGCGGCAATAACTTTTGGAGACGTGCAGCAGTTGTTTTCCACTAATACAGAACGCAACAACCCTTGTATACCCGACTGTGAAGCCAATCGTCAAATGCACCTGTCCGTACATTTTGCCACGCCACCTGTGATATAATCCTGTTGTTGACTTCTTGCTGCGACAGACAATCAGTGACATGGTTCTTTTAACAAATAAATCACGAAAGTGTAAACGAAACTCACCAGATTGATATACTGAGTTAAGAAAGTAAACCCAAGTCAAGAAAAAAAAAAAATTCCATATTAAATGCCAAGTCTGTATATATATATTGTTGCGGATATGGGATTTGGCCTCCATCCATATCCGCTTGTAAATATTCCCCTATTTCCCCAATACTCCCCAACTATCCCTAGTCCCCCATTCCCTAGTCCCATTGTCTGTAAACAACACTCTGTAGCCCCGACCTTCCCCTTTTTCCCCCATTAAATGTCGTGCCCAGGTCCACCGCATCTCACGTAGACAACTTTCGGACATCTTGCTAGTTATTCTTAGTCTATGTCAGTTAAGGACTCGTTTCCATTAATTCTGACTCTTCGTTGCACCAGAATGTGATTGTATGGCACCAGTAGTGAGTTTAGGACCTCCCAATACCTCCCCGCATCTCTTCCTCATGGAACTACAACAACAACTACAACAACAGCGGGGGCGGCGCGGCGGCGGCGCGGGGAGTGCGCGTCCTCACTCCGGCTTGGTTAGCCGCCATTGACCACGTGCTCCGACGGGGTTACCACACAGGGGCTGACTGTCAGCTCCTCGTCAAGGGCGGAGCCCGGTAACCCCCCCGCACCCAATAAGAAGCGGCGGACCGATTCCATCTGGGGCGGAGCTAACGAGCCGAGGGCGTGTCACTCCCCGCTGGATATACGCAGCCACTTACCGGAGGTGACGTCAGATGCGGCTCAGCTACGACGACAAAAGGACGCCACCTCCTAGCGCTGAAAGATACCTCCCGCCTCTCTGGACCGGACCGGGTCGATTCTGCCCCTGAGCCAAGGTGCACCTTGAGCTATCAACTGCCTGCCCTTCCTTGCCATCAATCCCTGTGTGAGTCAGTCTTGTCCCGTTTGTCTGTTGTCTGTCGGGGCTAAGATAAGACCGTGTATAAGTGCCCACCTTTCTGTGCTGTCCCTCTTGTGCCGTGTAATCTAAACGTTCCGCATACCCAATATTATATCCTCCTCCGGAGGTCTTGAGAACTGTACCCCTGGTGTCGTGTCATTTAACCCAGCCGTTGTGTCCTTTCCTTCATTGATCTAGCGTAGCGCGATTCGGCCAACGTTCGAGTGTAATCGGGTAACTTGTGCGAACACGGCGGCCATTCCGCTCGGTCAAGCAACATCTAAGTCGTGTCCGTAACAATTGGTGTCAGGAGTGGGACTCGATCCGGAGCGCGTTTCACGCGCTCGAAATTATAACGGCGAAATTTGATTGTGTTTTACAAAAAAAAAAAAAAAACCCGAATTTTGAAAGTCGCGCTATGGCAGACCAAGACGGCTGGGTTCCGGTAGAGGAGAGTGAGGCAGGGTCGATCCAGGACCAAATTGAGGGACATGAGGAGAGCGAAGCAGTGAGGGTAGCAGGGTCGCAAAATGGCGTCGTCGCGCACGAGGTTGCGGGCGCGCAAAATGGCGCCTCGCACATAGCTACGGCGGCCGCACCCGCTGCACAAGTGGGAGGGATGGCCCAAATGCAGGCCCTCATGGAGCAATTTATGGCGCAAATGCAGGCGTCCCTCAAACTGCAGAGTGAGCAATTAGGGGCAATGGGGAACCGGATGGATGTTCAGGGTGAGCGAATGGAGGGCCAAATGGGGGTAATGAGGGACGAAGCGAGGGGTACCGGTGAGGGGTTAGACAATAATTTTAAGGGATTAGACAAGAAATTTGGGAAATTAGACAATAGATTAGGGGAAATACAGGGGGGGTTAACGGGGGTAGAAAATAGAATGGCTGCCCAGGAGAATCAGATAGAGGGAGTGAAACATGGGTTAGAGGGGTTAGAAAACAGTATGGAAGGCAAATTGAGGGACATGAGGGACCAAGCGGAAAGGGAAGTTTAAAAAATGGGGCAGCAGATAGAGGGGGTCAGAATGGGGGTAGAAACTAAATTGGATGCTCACAGGGAGGAAATGGAGCAGATGAGGGTGGCATCTGGGCAGGAGATGCAAGTGATGGGAGAGGAGATCAGAAGAGGTGTGAGTGAGGAGGTCGGAGGAGTGCGCGAGGGGGTGAGGCACTGTAAGGAGCGCATGGAGAAGGAGGTGAGAAAGGGGACTGTAAAATTGCAAGGGGGTATAGAGGAGTTGACGCTGGGAGTAGAACAACTGACAGTGGGACAAAAGGAGTTGGGGGACCAGGTAAAGAAGAACACAGCGGTAATAGAGGGTTTAAAATCGACACAGAAGGAGATGAAAAAGGACGTAGGGGTAATTAAAAAAGAGTGTCAGACGGTACATGAGGGCCTGACGAGGAAAATGGACAAGGTGGTAGAGGTGATGGAGGTTAAAGAGCGGGAGGTGCGGGAGCACATAGAAAAAAATAAAGTGGAGTTAGAGGAAGAACTTAAAGGGGCGCACGAGGAGATGAAGGAGGTGAAGCAGAAATTAGAGGAAGTGGAATAAGGGGTGAGCGAAATTAAGAAGCGACGGAGAGAGGATAAGAAAGAGATAAAGGAGGAAGTAAAAGAATTGGTCCAAAGTCTGTGTTCGGATCGTGATGATGTGCTCATTAACCGGATGAGGGATTCGCAGGTGATGGAGGAGAAGCGAAGAGAAAGAGGACCCGGTGTAAGTGGTGACCAATATGGTCGTGCGTATGATGCGCCAGGTGATTTAATGAGCTTGGGGGTCGAGATGGACCCGGGTGTTCGTGAGAGGCCGTTGGTGAAGTGTGCGACAGGTCTGGTGTGCGAAAAAGGAGGTGTGCGAGAAAGTCCGACTCTGGGGTGTGTGGAGAAAAAGTGCGTGCCAAGGAGTGAGGGTGCTGTCGAGAGTGAGTCGGTCGTAGCGCGTGTGCGAGGGAGCACATGGAAGCGCGTAGTGAGGAGTGTTACGGAGGGTGTAAAGGGAGAATGCACGCCTGTGGTGAGTGTTACAGAGGGTGTAACGGGAGAGTGTGCACGAGAAAGGTGTGTAACGGACGGGTGCATGAGGAAAGAGTGCGCTGTCAAGAGTGGAGGTGAGAGTAGTACGAGTGGCACGGAGCGTGAGTTGGTTGTGACAGGTGAGCGAGGATGTACACCTGGAATGGAAGGATGCACACCTGGAATGGTAGAGCGTGTGTGGGAATGCACACTTGAGTTGGTCGTGAGGCACGTGGTTGGGTGTGCGAGTAAGAGCACACCTGTGATTGTCACAGAGGAGGTGACCGAGGAAGGGGCGCGAAGAGGTGTGTTGGTGAGGTGTGCGAGCGACGAATGTGTGCCAAAGTGTTCGGTGGTCAGGTGTGTGACCAAGGCTGTGAGTGGAATGAGTGTACCTGGGTGTGTTAGAGAAGGTATGACGAGGAGCATGGAAACGGCTGGATGTATGAGCAAGAAAGGGGTAGCGTATGCCTGTAAGCATGCAGGTGAAGCATCGCCGGTAACCGGGTTAGAGGTTAGAACGACTTATAGCCGAATCGGGCCCTCGGTGCGCGTCGGGCAGCTTCGCGTGCCGCGAGGACCAGCGGGGATCCGAACCACGGCGGTTTCGAAAGAACCGCCGTACGCGATCCACGCTGGGCCTCGCTTTGAACGGCCGCGTCCGTGCTCCACTAGGCGGAGCGGGCAGCCCGATAGGAAGGGTCGTCATGGCGACCACTTTTTGTTGAGGCATTCCGGCAGGTCGAGATCGGGACATTGGATGGCTCCACGCCGAGGAGGTGCGTGGGATCTCGGCCCGGGTAAGCCCCCGTCCCTGCCACGAATGCGGGACGTATCCAGCCGCTGGCACAAAACAACCCGTATTCATTGCTCGGCTGTACGAAGCCGAGCTTTAGAAGGGAATTGGCGCACCGAGAGGATGTAATAAGTAGACGGGTGATGAGGTTAGTGTTTTGGACCCAAAATTAGAAAAAAAACAAAATTTGATGATTGGCAAAGGGATTGGCAGTAATGATTGGCAGATGATGGGTAGTGATTGGCAAATTTTTGATTTGTTGAAATTTGATGTGCAAAATTGGTAGTGGGAGATGCCCGATGTGGTGGGATGGCAACTCTGTCATCCCTCACAAATGTGGGGCAAATGCGCTATAGTTTATGGGGTGTATGGCAGTGAAAACTAGCCCGGGTGGGTTAGGATATTGTGTGTAGGGATCTAGCGAAGATGACATTAGGTAACGTTAAGGTTAGTTAGTGACAAGGATACCTGTAGTGGGGACGCAGGTAGATTAGAGTGGATGATAATGACGAGGGAGCGCAATAGTTTAAAGGGACGACTGGGAAGCGCAAGTTTCAGAGGGGAGTAGTCAGATGAGATGATGCTGTGTGAGAACTGGACAGGTGTGTGGAGCAGTGTATGAGTAGTAAGTGTTGTGGATCAGCACGAATGCGCTTAGGGGAGAGAAGGGTGCAGGCGGCACCAAGTATGAGAGCACAGGTGTGCAAGTACAGGTGTGTGGAATACGTGGAGTAAGTGGTACGGAGTGGTGTGCATGGTGCGAAGGTGTGGATGGGGGAAGAGTGGACCCCTTTCACGAGTACCCGGGGCGGGTAGTGTAAGTGTTAGGTAGAGGGTATAGGTAAATTGTGGTTGGATATTGGCAATTGTGGTGCGGTTGCAGAATGGTATTGTGGATGGGTGCATTAGTGTGTGGAAATGGCTGGGCGTGTAGCCTGTTAGTGTGTGTAGTTGGTTTGGGCACTCCACCACTGTGAGGATGTCGGCCAGGTGAGGCCGCAGGTGGGCTCTGGGAGCCGGTAGAGTTGTGGATGGGGCCCGAGGATCCGGAGGACGGACCCGGGTAGCCCAGTGCCAGAGAGGGCACCGAGTGGGGAGAGCGCCAGAGGGCCTTCCCCAGGTAGATAGGTTAGGGTAAGGAGCAGGTAAGCTCGGAGGCAACTGCAGTGGTGGAGGTGTGCAGGTGGGTAGACCTGCTGGGAGAGCTACACGTCGCAGCCCAGAAATTGTGCGAGGGCACCGGGAGATGAATCGGGGGAGTGAGACCCCAAATTGAGAAGCACCACAGTTTGGTCAATGGGAATTGGTTTTTAGAACCCATAGTGTAAGTGGGCCAATGGTTTGGCAGGAGGAAGACCCCGGGTAATGTAAAGTTGTTAAAGTCATTTAGGAAATAGTTAGGATTGATGAACCTGTCGCACCATACGCAGCCACTTACCTGAGGTGATAATGATGACTCCACACCTGTGTTTTCTTTGTTCCGTGTGCAGGAAATGAGAATTGCTGTGTGGATTTGTGAGACGCATCACGACGTGGATGAGACATTGGGGTGATTCCATCTCTCCCTCCTTAGGAGGGACTGATGATGAATTGGTGATGGCAAATTTTGATGTTGAGTTGGAGATGGCAAATTTTGATGAGAGTTGGAAATGGCAAATTTGATTGGATAGGAGGGAGAGAAGACGAATTTGGTTTATGGGAGGAACGGGGAAGACAGTAGGGACGTTGTTGATTTGTAAAGTAGATGTTTATGGGTAGTGTTGTGTTTTGTGGATACAGTAAGGGGTAAGGGAGGGGAAATGTAGGTTACCTGGTGGGGGGGGGGGGGGGGGGGCGTACGGTAGGAACGTACCTGTCTCACCTGGTTCCCATGTGCCCCCAGTGTGCATCATCTTGTATTGCGTGCACTTTTGCGCCCTTACCACCTTACTCACTTGTCTTCTTCTTTTGTCTCCCACCTACGAGGATCTGGCTTTGGGGCAGAGAGAGAGGAGAGAGAGGTGCTGGCTCCGCAGTTGTGGGCCTGCACTTTCGCTGCTTGCTGCCGGGATCGATACACCATATGGACCGCAATTTTTGTGGCCGCCCACCATGGACCGCAGTCTTTTGCGGCCAAGCACCACCCGTCGATGGACCTATGGGTCAACGTGGCACCTATGCCATACAGGTGAACCACTTTTAAGTTGGCCCCCTGACGGCCACAATAAAGAAATGGACGCGGTTGGCGCCTTTCTTTATTTTTGAAAGAAGCCAGAAGGCCAAGTGCACCACATGAAGGCAAGACCAGCGGCAGAACATCGGCCGGCTGCGACACCACCGGTGACTATGAACATTTTATTGGTGCACCGGATGGTGCTGACTGTGTTATGGGGTGGTGCTTTTGGTGCTTGAACGGGGTGCTCTGCACATTATTAAAGGCCGTAGGGCCACAGAGCACTCGTGGGTTGGTGTATCGATGCTGGCATGCGTGCTCTCTCTCTATGCATAACATCTGCATGTGTTCCTCCAAAAACAGGTCCTGGATCGTAGTGTAAATATCAGTGTAGTCTTGTGTAAATAATGCTCCCTACCGGCTGTATGTTTAGTTTGAGGATTCTTTCCGCGATTCGGTTATCCTGTGGGTGTGTTTCTGTGAGGAGAAGGGTGCAACGTCGCAGGGGGACATATTTACTCATTTGTGAACATCTGTAAAACTGTCGCACTCAGGGTTGAGTTAATAGTAGAGGGAACTACATCTGAGTGCCAAACTAACGTAGGTAAAAATTTATCGGGTCGGGACGCCCCGAGGTAGAGAAGGGTGCAATGTTGCGGATATGGGATTTGGCCTCCATCCATATCCGCTTGTAAATATTCCCCTATTTCCCCAATACTCCCCAACTATCCCTAGTCCCCCATTCCCTAGTCCCATTGTCTGTAAACAACACTCTGTAGCCCCGACCTTCCCCTTTTTCCCCCATTAAATGTCGTGCCCAGGTCCACCGCATCTCACGTAGACAACTTTCGGACATCTTGCTAGTTATTCTTAGTCTATGTCAGTTAAGGACTCGTTTCCATTAATTCTGACTCTTCGTTGCACCAGAATGTGATTGTATGGCACCAGTAGTGAGTTTAGGACCTCCCAATACCTCCCCGCATCTCTCCCTCATGGAACTACAACAACAACTACAACAACAGCGGGGGCGGCGCGGCGGCGGCGCGGGGAGTGCGCGTCCTCACTCCGGCTTGGTTAGCCGCCATTGACCACGTGCTCCGACGGGGTTACCACACAGGGGCTGACTGTCAGCTCCTCGTCAAGGGCGGAGCCCGGTAACCCCCCCGCACCCAATAAGAAGCGGCGGACCGATTCCATCTGGGGCGGAGCTAACGAGCCGAGGGCGTGTCACTCCCCACTGGATATACGCAGCCACTTACCGGAGGTGACGTCAGATGCGGCTCAGCTACGACGACAAAAGGACGCCACCTCCTAGCGCTGAAAGATACCTCCCGCCTCTCTGGACCGGACCGGGTCGATTCTGCCCCTGAGCCAAGGTGCACCTTGAGCTATCAACTGCCTGCCCTTCCTTGCCATCAATCCCTGTGTGAGTCAGTCTTGTCCCGTTTGTCTGTTGTCTGTCGGGGCTAAGATAAGACCGTGTATAAGTGCCCACCTTTCTGTGCTGTCCCTCTTGTGCCGTGTAATCTAAACGTTCCGCATACCCAATATTATATCCTCCTCCGGAGGTCTTGAGAACTGTACCCCTGGTGTCGTGTCATTTAACCCAGCCGTTGTGTCCTTTCCTTCATTGATCTAGCGTAGCGCGATTCGGCCAACGTTCGAGTGTAATCGGGTAACTTGTGCGAACACGGCGGCCATTCCGCTCGGTCAAGCAACATCTAAGTCGTGTCCGTAACAATATATATATATATATATATATATATATATATATATATATATATATACACAATATATATAAAAATATACGCACACACGCACACACACACACACACACACGCACGCACGCACGCACCTCATCCATCCAATTATAATAGATATTCACAGTACTAATCCCACGGAATCTGTGTCAAGGTAAAAATATCTTGTTTCTTAACAGACGACATGTGCATGACACACAGTTGGGGCGATTTTTGACGCCTTTTCAATGGACATCGTCACAATTCACCCCTTTCATGGAAGACGCGATTGCTGGATAAATATAGCACTAGCTGTGACAATACTGGATGATGATTGGCTGGGTGTAAATACCACTACGCCGCACGACCAATTCACTGCACCCACGACGGGTACACTACAAGAAAATAGTGCTGATTATTCACGGCAAATACTTTGTGTTGGACAAAATTCACCATTCAAACTTTTTATATTGATGAGAAAATATGTTTCTGAAATGTATTCCAGCGTCGATAAGTTGCACCTTTTTAATGAAACGAAAACCGATTTCTCGCTGCTTTTTCCACCTGCCGCACACGGCCTAATGTGGTTGCTGAGAAAAATGAGGTTTAGCCCGTACGTACGGACGGACGGAAAGAAAACCCGAAAATATCATGCCTCCGCCCACCTTTGGGGCTGGAGGCAGAAAAAACACTGTGGTTTCTGAGTATTACCACACTCTTTATGGCGTACATTCCAGTTCCAGTGTGGTATGTTGGGGTTTTACATGTGTTCTGTTTGTTTATTTTTGGAGTCGTGCGCATCTGTCATTTATCGCATTTTTTGGACTTACGTGACTCGGGTGCATGAGTAATGCTGCGAATAAATTTTTGCATTGAACAACATGAAAACGTGTTCCCGATAATGCCCAGATTGCAGCTGGACTGCCTTCCCTCTCCATCGCTTTCCCCTCACTCAGTTTCCGGAAACTCTCCATGTTAACCTCTGCCTCTTATAATGATTAAGTATTTTTAAATTACACGTTTTTTAGTTACAACACCTGCCTGTTACGGATTCGTCACTTCCGTTGTTGTGGTTTTCATCCACTGTAAACATTTTTGATTCCATGTACTATTATTGTTGTCATTTAAGGGATAGAGATTACTATTTACTATTTTCAAAAGGTAAAAAAGTTAATGTTTTAAATGAAACCGGAACCGGACGACGACGAAGAGGAAGAGGAGGAAGAGAAGGCGGAGAGAGTGAGTCAGACAAGAAGCCTAGTTGCTTCGAGGTCTGGAGCGAACGTTGGCGAACGAGTCACGAGTGAACGAGTGAAAAGTCACGAGTGAACGAGAAAAGTCAAGAGTGAACGTTGGGTTTCCCAGGAAAGGGATTCCTGCGACAGGGTTGTTATCGCAGTGACAGATCAACCTGCATGTCAGGTTTTGCGGTCGATTCCGAGGAGAATCATCGTAGTGCCGTTACGCCTCGAGAACGGGCCATCGGCCATTTTGACTCGCGCGCTTTGCGCATCGCTCAAGGTTTTTCGCTTCGTTTCAACCATTTTCACCACATTCAGACGTTGATCTGGTGTGCGTGTGTCACGTGGCTTTCGAGTGGGAAATCTGCAGATCGCCGATTTGGAGCCGTGGAACGTCCATACCCGAGGGTGTGATTTCCCAGTCGCCTTGAGGGCGCCTTGGCGTATATTTGGCAGCGGGAATGTGACTGTCGTCCGAACGGGATTCTGATCTCGATGAGACATTGTTCTGACGATCGCTGGAGCAGATCGACTTTGGCTTGATGCCGGAATAGAGACATTGGGGAATGTTCTTCTTTTCGCTCACTTGCAGCACAGTGAGTTATATTGTACGAACCTGATGGTACCATCATAGGAAATATATATTGGTTGTACAATTGATTACTATTGTTGTTGTACTGTTATTCTTGTGTGATCTTAATACAATACTTGTTTGTTGGTAACAATTGGTGTGGTTTCACCATTGATCTTTGACATACAGAATAACACATCTTTCTGCCGTGACTCCTCTCGGGGCTCAGAGGTACACCGTGACCGAGGTTTGGGGAGGAGCACGTAACATTGCCCAACACTTTTCTCTTAGGCTGAAGGCGAGGAGCTTAGGCAAGGAGGATGGCATTGAGGACTTCATGACCAGCCAGTCATGGGCCTACGCGTTAATGGCACGTCATGATCTGTTGGTTCGACGCCACACACACATCTCCCAACATGTATCCGATGATACGGCTGTTAAGACTGCACTTCCAAGTCAAGCATAATCAAGCTTCGCCGGGAGTATAAATTTTTTTTTTTTGAGGATGAAAAACAGGGGTGTGGTTAATACACCATCGCGGTTTATAAACGGATAAATTTGGGACCCCTTTACGCCAAAGTGGAACTTTTTTTCAATAAATTTTTACAAAATAATTGAAAGTGAAACACAGAAATACCTTACATACATAAGTATTCAACCCCCTGAGTTAATATTTTGAAGAAGCACCTTTGGCAGCGATTAAAGCTTCTTCTTCAGTATCTTCTTCTTCCTCTTCTTCGATATGTATCGGCTTTGCACATCTGGATTTGGGGACTTTCTCCCATTCTTTCTTGCAGATTTACTCAAGCTCTATCAAGTTGGATGGGGAGTGTCGGTGAACAGCATTCTTCAAGACTTCCCACAGATTCTCAATGTGATTAAAGTCTGGGTTTTGGCTTTCTGTCTGGGCTTTTTTTGTTGTTCTGAAACCAATAGTATAATTTTTGAGAAAGAATGGGAGATATGACCACTTGTGGGTGAATATGACCACTCAGACACCCTTAGTGCAAAACACCCTCAGCATCAGCATGTCGTTCACACTACATGCAGATAATGACACCATCACAAACAATACTCACGTCAATAATGTTATGTCCATCAAATTTAAGTCCAATAAATAATTGCGTGAACAGGATGCCAAGTGCCCACACATCGACTGGGGGACCTTCGTAGCCACCATGTGCTGTGATCTCTGGTGCCATCCAGCCACGTGTGCCACAAATGTCGTAAAACTTTTTACCATGCATGAAAGCTGTGGCAACGTTAAAGTCGATGACCTTCACAATCCCCTCATTGCTGCAAAGCACGTTTTGTAGCTGGAGAGTAAACAGAAATCAAAATGTGAAAAAACTTAAAACCTTTGGTGACAAATTATGATAAAGGAAAGATGCAAATTTAAATGCGATAGGCAGGCAGGAAAAAAAATTCCAGAAAGAGAAAACTTGAAAAAACATCCTCGACCAATGCCAGTCAGGCGTTTACATAAAATGGAGGAGGTTGAAGCAAGAGTATAGAGTGAGGAGTATAAACGATAGAGTTGCAGGAAGTGAGACTTGGTTTGGCTGAATGACAGGAATCGAAGGCCACAAGATGTAGAGGTGTGAAAGGAAAGAGAAAAATCAGAGGAAGTGTCGCAATCTCGGTAAAGGACAATATTAAATCAAGAGAAAAAAGCGTTCTGAAGCAGGGAAGTAAAGAAGAGTGTTCTGTGTGGATAAAGATCAGGGATGGGAGACTATTTAGGCACGTATAATCAGGCTCCTGTTGTGAAGGAAGAGTGAGATTAAAAGATTAATTAAGAATTCAGAAAGAATTGTGGTGACGGAAAAGCACTGCTTGTGGGTGGTATTCATTTGCCAGGGATAGACTGGGTTCAGAAACAGGGAAAGGGCAGAGGAGGAATTTCATGATCTTGTCCAGGATTGCCTTTTAATGCAGTTTGTCGATAGTCCCATGAGGAGCAGAGTGTTGGACCTCTTATCTTCAATAATAAAAGGCAGTGTGCGTTCATCCGCAATCTCCTCCATAACTCCAAAACCATGAAACCGAGCGGTCCCAAACTTTGCATGCATAAACCTGGACCTCCAACAGATTGCAATGATGAAAACTGGGTGTTTCGGTGTGTTATAACGCCATTTTTGAAGATAATTAACAAGGTGCTCACAAGAAAAACACCGAAAAAGCCTCACCAATATGCCGGCCCACCATCTTGGTCAGCCCACTGCCATTCAGCCCACTGCCTGGGTTCTTAAGCTGCCGTTTTGTTTCGTCAGATTCAAACGTGCCTTGCCTTGGAAACATGATCAATTATTATCATTACATAATTGAAGCATATTGTTACGTGTATGGGGGTAGGTAATGAAATACCTTTGGTGAGAAAGAACTGTGTAGGTTTAGCATACTCTGTACGTCGCGAAGAAGCCACCTCAATGTATTTACGTTAGGATCAGATGTTCGTGTTAGGTCGTTTATGTGTCTCCATGTGAGGGGTGTTGCTATGCTAATTAGTTAGGGCATATGGACAAATTCCCCATGTGTAATTTCCCTTATGATTTTTCCCTTCGTTCTTATAAAACACATTCGGCAAGCCACGCACTCGTCACCTAATTAAAAACAACATAATTTCCGACCGGACCCAGACACGACGACACCACCCAGCTCAAATATTCTCGATGGGCACCAAGAATGGCCTTGATGCCACGCCCCAGAGGACAATTGGTTGGGATGATTCGGTGGTGCTCGTTGACGACGTCATCGTCGAATATTCCAGCACCCGGAGTAAAAAGGCAAAGCACCGCATTTTCTCTCTTCTCTTGGTCTGGGCTTCATCACAAGCAGTTGCATTCTCTATCCCTGGGCTGTCGGTGGAGGCGGCTGCGCTTTGAGCAATGTGTGCTCGTGAGGGGCGTGGTAGAAGCCCGGTGGATCGTGGCAATAGGAGGAGGAGGGAGGATTTTCGCTGCTTTGCGCCAACAAGTGGGGGTGGACCCGACTTCGTGCCAACGCGTGTTTTCCCGCGCAGGGACGCGGGACCTGTGGCGGCCACAAACTGTCGTGTGAGGGAGACCAGAGCTGAAATCCAGCCACCACACCATACACATTTATTTTTACTTCCGTTTTCTCCTTGTGTAGTGTACGAGTCCGTGAGGAAGGTCCCTCATTTAGAAATCTTAATTTGACCTCCCGTTCGGTTTGTTCTGCCTGCATTTCATTTCATTAAACCATTATTTGTTACATCTCATTTGTTGATTTGTCCGTCTCGTATATTTGTTCGTGGTTCGGATAAACCGTCGTCGTGGCCGTCCGTTCAAATAAGACCGAGGACCTCCGTTTCCATCGTGCGCCATAAAGAGATAACACCGCCATAGTTGGGTGTACGCCTCAGAGTTAAAGCTCGTTTGGTCATCTGTCGCCCTGAGGTCTTCACTACAGGGGGTGACACGACAATACCATCAAAATCTGGATTTGGGTATGAGGATTGGATCCTGCAGACAAAATAAATGACCAAATCTGGAGTGAAATCTGACAAGATTTACCATATCTAGCGATTCTTGTAAGTGTATATATTCATTTATTTAAGCGAGGCTGTCATTCTCCTGTTGTGGTTAGTTTTTTTATTTCACTTAATAATATAATTGAAGCATATCATCAAAATCTGGATTCAGATATGAGGATTTGATCCGGTAGACTAAATAAATATCCAAATCTGGAGTGAAATCTGACAAAATTTACCATATTGAGTGATTCTTTTAACTAAGTGTATAATATTCATTTATTTAAGCAAGACTGTCATTCTCCTTCTGGGGTTAGTTTTTTTTATTGAACTAAAAAAATCTATATTGCAAAAGCCGTGTCTGTCTGTTTGTGGTGTGACAACTTGAGAATTGATTAACGGATTTCAAAAGACACAACTACGGTGGATTCGGGTAACTCCTGGGAATGTTTGTGACCCCCCCCCAAATTTTTTAATGGGTACATAGACACGCGTGTCAAAACTGCAAATGCCAACATGTGACGTTGGTTATCCCTGCACGAGGAGCAGGATCTCCCAGGAATCCTTTTTTTTCTCTCCCCATACATTAGCCATCACAGCAAAGATTGGTATTTCCGTCAGCAAAGCGACGGGTCTTATATTCTCGTGTTTTATAAAAGGAGCCGTGTCTGTCTGTCTGTTTGTCGTGTTAAAACTTGAGAATGGATTAACGGATTTCAATAAATCCAACTGAGGTGGATTTGGGTAACTCCGGGGAATATTTGTGATCCAAAAACTATTTTTTTTTGTTTAATCTTTTTTATGGGTACATAGACACGGTCAATACTGCAAATGCCAACAGGTGATGTTGGTTATCCCTGCACGGAGAGCAGAATCTTCCAGGAATCCTTTTTTTTTTCTTCCCCCAAAGATTAACCATTGCAGCAAAGAATGGTATTTCCGTCAGCGAAGCCACGGGTCTTATATTCTAGTAATTATAATTTTTAACTTGATTCATACTTCCATGGGATAGGGTGTCACTCCACTATAATAATAATAATAATAATGCATTTATTTTATATAGCGCTTTTCAGGAAGCCCAAAGACGCTTTGACAGAGTGCAAAACATAATGCATAGCAAAACATAAAGACAATTGCAAAAAAGAAGAATCAATAGGGAAATATTCAAAGCACAAAGGAGGGAGAAGGAGAGGAGATAGTCAGGGGTTAGATGCTGTGGGTTAAATGTTGAATGCAGTGTTGAACAGGTGGGTCTTGAGTGATGTTTTGAATGTGGTGAGTGAGGATGAGTCTCTGATGGTGTGAGGTAGCGAGTTCCAGAGGGTGGGAGCAGCGATGGAGAAGGCCCTGTCCCCCCAGGATCTAAATTTGGTCCGGATGGGGGGGGGGGGGGGGTCAGGAGGTTGGTACCAGCAGAGCGGAGGTTGCGGGTGGGAGTGTGTCTGGAGAGGAGGTCAGCCAGGTAGGATGGGGCCAGGTTATGGAGGGCTTTGTAGGTCAAGAGGAGGATTTTGTACTGGATTCTCTGGGAGATGGGGAGCCAGTGAAGCTTGTAAAGGATGGGGGTGATGTGGTCACGGGTCCGGGAATGGGTGAGTAGACGGGCAGCGGAGTTCTGAATGTATTGGAGTTTATTGGTGGTTGTTGAGGGTGAACCATAAAGGAGGCTATTGCAGTAGTCCAGACGGGAAGTGATGAAGGCGTGGATGAGGGTTTCTGCAGCCACGGAGGAGAGGGATGGACGGAGACGGGCGATGTTTTTCAGGTGAAAGAGGCTGTCTTTGTGATCTGTTTAGTGTATTTGTCGAAGGAGAGGGTTTGGTCAAAGATGATGCCAAGATTCCGGATGTGAGGGGAGGTGGATACTGGGAAACCGTCGATGTTGAGGGCAAAGTTATGGGTGGACTTGGTGAGCGTTTTTGGGCCAATGATGATTATTTCAGATTTATCACAGTTAAGTTTGAGGAAGTTGATTTGAAGCCAGGATTTTATTTCAGTGATGCAGTTTGTCAGGATAGAGTGGGTGGCGGTGGAGATGGACTTGGTGGAGATGAAAAGCTGGATGTCATCGGCGAAGCAGTGGAATTGGAGACCATGACGGCGGATTAAGTGACCGAGGGGGGACAGGTAAAGGATGAAGAGGAGGGGGCCAAGAACTGAACCTTGGGGGACACCTTGGGGGAGGGGAGCAGTGGGGGATTTGCAGTTATTGATGGAGATGAACTGACGCCTGTCAGAGAGGTATGATTTAATCCAAGAGAGGGCAGTGCCGGTAATGTTAAAGGTGGTTTCAAGTCGGGTGAGGAGGATGGTGTGATCGATGGTGTCAAAGGCGGCGCTGAGGTCGAGGAGGATGAGAATGTTGAGGTTGCCAGCGTCAGAGGAGAGGAGAAGGTCGTTGGTGATTTTGAGGAGAGCAGTTTCAGTACTGTGGTTGGAGCGGAATCCGGATTGGAATGTTTCATACAGGTTATTGGCAGAGAGGTGATGTTTGAGTTGAGTGGCTACAGTGCATTCCAAAACCTTTGACAGAAAGGGTAGGTTGGAGATGGGTCTGAAGTTATTTAGGGTGTCAGGGTTTAGTCCAGGTTTTTTCAGAATGGGGGTAACAGCAGCAATTTTGAGGGATGGTGGGACGATGCCTGTAGACAGGGAGGAGTTTATTGTTGCAATGATAAGTGGAGAGAGAGCAGGAAGGGAGGCCTTGACAAAGCTGGAGGGGATGGGGTCAAGAGTGCAGGTGGCAGTTTTCATTCCGATGAGGAGTTCAGAGAGGTCAGTAGGGGAGACTGGGGAGAATTGAGACAGGGGATGGCAGGATAAGGGGGGGCAGGTGGTTTGAGGGGGAGCGGGTGCGGCGGTGGTCAAGCTGTTGTAGATGTTTTCAATTTTGCGTTGGAAGAATGAAAGGAAGGAGATGCAGTTGTCTATTGTGAATGACTGGGTGGTGGTGTTCAGGGGGCTGAGGAGTTTGTTTATTGTAGAGAAGAGTGCTTTTGGGTTTCCGGAGCCAGAGTGGATAATTTGAGAGTAGTAGGCGGAGCGGGCGCGGGAGAGGGCATCTTTATAGTGTTGTATGTGGTCCTTGTAGGCCTGGGAGTGAACTGTGAGACCTGTTTTATTGCGGAGTCTTTCAAGTTGGCGAGTACGAGTTTTCATCAGGCGGAGTTCAGGGGTAAACCAGGGAGCAGAATGGGTGAAAGAAACTGTTTTGGTTTTTATAGGCGCAAGTTGGTCAAGGCAGGAGGAGAGAGTGTGGTTGTAGTAGTCAGTGAGGTCAGAAGGGGTGTGGAGGTCAACGAAGGGAGAAGTGGACATTTTTTCAGAGAGGGTCGATGAGAATGAGGCAGGTGAAAGAGCGTTTAGCTTACGGAAGTTGATAGTGCGATAATGCCATGGTGCTGGGGTGGGGATGTTGATGGTCAGAGTGATGGCTAGGTGGTCAGAGAGAGTGAGGTCGGAGCCAGAGAGATGGTGCAAAGTTAGTCCAGTAGAGCAGACAAGGTCCAAAATGTGACCACGGTTATGGGTAGGAAAGTTGACATGTTGAGTGAGGTTAAAGCAGGTGAGTAAATCAGTGAAGTCAGTGGTTAGCATGGAGTCAGTGGAGTCCATGTGGATATTGAAATCACCAAGGAGGAGGATTGAGGGGGAGAGGGAACATAGCTGGGTCAGAAAGTAGGAGAAGTCAGACAGGAATGATGGGTGTGGTTTGGGAGGGCGGTAGACAACAGCCATGACTGACTGTGTGTGACCAGAGAGTTTAAAAGCCAGGTGTTCAAATGATGGAGCAGATGAGATGGAGATGAGGTTGGTCTTGATGTCTTGTCGGTGAATAACGGCAATTCCACCACCTCGGCCCTCCGAGCATGGTTTATTGATGTAAGAATATCCATTGGGTGTGGTGAGGTTGAGCGTGTAGTAGTCCAGTGGTTGTTGCCAGGTCTCAGTGAGACAGAGAAAGTCCAGTATATTTTCCAGGATGTAGTCGTTCAGGATGAGGCAGTTGTTGTTGAGGGACCGGGTATTGAACAGGGTGAGCTTGATGTTGTTTTGTACGGCGGGTATGAATCCAGGTGATTTGGCCAGGGTTCGCAGACAGGAGGTGCGATTTTGTGCGTTGTTGTGACCAGGTGTGTTGGGACGATGAGTGGGAGTGCGCTGAGCCGACCAGAGGATGGGGATGGAGTGACCTGATTGTAAATAAACAAACTTACGACCGGAGCCACGGTGAATGTACCTGGGTCGACGCAGGAGTCCATTCGATTTGATTGCAGAGATGCATGATGGGGTGGAGCGGGTTTTAAGCAGGAGAAGCCTTGCGGCGGAGTACCGCAGAGCCATGCCAGCAGGATGGGTGAGGAGGCGAAACAATCGACACAACCCACGGGAGTGGGCCCGAGGAAACAGCGAAGGAGCCGAGCAGGTGAAGCCAGGAGCAGAGCCGGGACCATGCAGAGGGCAGACAGGAGCGAAGAGACGAGCACGAGGCCAAGCTTGAGGAGGCAAAGCGGCAAATGCAGCGGCAAACGACCGCCGCCGCTAATCAAGATCACGGCGGCAAACCGCCACCACCGCCGCTGCAAACAATGGGCGGCACAACCCACGAAAGTGAGCCCGAGGAAATAGCGAAGGAGCCGAGCAGGTGAAGCCAGGAGCAGCAGAGCAGAGCCGGGACCGTGCAGAGGAAGACTCAATGGCCAAAAATCCGCCACGACCACCAGGAAAGCAAGATACGGACAATGGTCCAGTCAGAGAAGCGGCGAGCAAGTGACGCCAGCGTCCTCTCACGACCGGACCGGAAACGGAAGTCGAAACTATACCTGCGATCTGTTTTTTTAATTCCCTCTGGATGATGGACAGAGATTGCATATATCTTAAAGTATTAAAGAGGTGGTGTCCCAAAGATTTATTTTCTGTTTTTACGGACACAGTTTTTTATTACACCAGATCGCATTGATTCACATTTTTGCACGATCTACATTCATTATATATTAGTACAGTTGTATATAGTTCTATTAAAATATCTACTATAAAAATATACTTGTTAAAAAAAAAAACCGTGTTTGGAACTTCACCGTGTTGAACTCCAGCTTTGCAAGTAAAAGTCTAACATTTTGTTTGCTCGCTGTGATTTGCACATTTCTCTGATTTTCTGCTTGATTTTCACATTTATAGAAGATTCAGGCTGCTTTTGCAAGCCATGGCATTACAGTAGATAGAGCTCCCTTTTTTTCTACATACCCATTTTTTTATTGGGATTTGTGAGATTTATTTTGAGATTTTATTGTGATTTTATTTTATTTGTGAGAAGTGTTATGATTTATGGGAGCGAGACATGGGTAATGATCGTAGAACAGCAACGAAGGCTGGAAAGGGTGAAAATGCGAATGGTTCAGTGGATGTGTGGAGTATCGTTGAGAGAGAGAGAGAGAGGAAGACGAATGATGAATTGCAAAAGATGACGGGAATAGAGCCTGTGATGGATGCTGTGAAGAGAAACAGGTTGAGATGGTTTGGTCATGTGTTGAGGAAGGATGAAATTGAAAGTGACTGGTTGAGAAGAGTGATGGAAATGAATGTAGAAGGAAGTAGAGGACGGGGAAGACCGAGAAAGACTTGGCCAAAGATGGTGGAAGAAGAAATGCGGGCAAGGGGGTTAACAAGGAGAGATGCAGAAAATAGGGCAAAATGGAGAAGATTGTCATGGGGCCCGCAAGGCTAACCCACGCTCTAGCAGGGAAAATGGCCTTAAAATGCCTGTTGTATACACATTTTTTTATTGACTAACATTTTTGTGCGATATACTTTCATTGTATTTACAGATAGTTATATTAATATACCGATAAAAATGTGCTTATTTCAAAACAAACAAATCAAACGTCGTGTTTGGAACTCAAATAAATTGTCCGACATGTCGAACTGTATCATTGCAAGTGTAAAGTTGACATTTTGTCTGCTCTCAGTGGTTTCCACATTTCGCTGATTTGCTGCTTGATTTTTTGTATACTAAGTCGAGGCTCATGTAACTATCATGTAAGCTCATGTAACTGTTTAAATTTAAACATTTAAAGAAGACGATTTAAAGGTAAATCTTTGTGGTTGCAGTTTTTGTTTGGTGTACTTCATCTGAGCTGTCCACCCGGAGACGTCCGAGGACACCCGGAGAACAAATTAACGTTTTTTAGCAGTCAGAACTGCTAAAAGTTAAGAGTTAAGACTGCTCAGATTAAGTCTCCGGCCATCATAACCTATCATTATCAGTGCATTATCATTCTCTTTGCTAATTCCCCCTCTCCCCGTAACCTTTTCTACCCCACCCCCCCTCTCTCTCTTTGTCCCTTCTTCGCTCTTCCCTCCTAATAAAGTGCTGCGCACTCCTTCCACACACCTCTCGCTCCCACCCTTCTCCTCGTTCTCCCTCCCGACCAGAGTTAAAAGCGTCGCGTCATGTGATGAGGCATTACTCTCCTCCCCCACCAACACTCCTCCTTCCCTTCTCTCTCTCCTCCCTGCTCCTCCCCTTCTTCACTTCCGCACCCCTCCTCACCCCCCCCTCCCTCCTCTCTCCCCTTTTCCCCCTCCATCCTCCCATCTTTCTCTCTCTCTCTCTCTCTCTCTCTCTCTCTCTCTTCCACCCTCCCTCCTCTCTCTTCTCTCTTCCCCATCCGGCTCTCCCTTTCCTCTCTCTCTCTCCTCTCCCACCTCTTCCCTTCCCACCTCTTCCCTCCACCCTCCCTCCTCTCCTCCCCACTCTCTTCATATTCCCGTCAGGAAGTGACTCAGTGTTACCTGGCAAAGCCAGGTACTTTTGTGAGTTAGGCAATGATCTGAATATGGGAGACAAGGTTGAGGAAGAACAGCATTTATGGACAAGTGACCATAACATAGTGTGTGTAATTGGATTCTGTGAAGACAAGATTGAGATTGTAGGATGAGGTTATTAGACGTCAGGAAGGTAAATTTTGAGAGTTTGAGGAGAGTGGGTTTAAATTGAAATAAACCACCAGGAGGGCAATCAGTATCAGAAAAATGGGCAACCTTCAAAGAGGAAATATACAACATCTTCACAATGTTGCCGTGAATAGAGAAATCAAAATTAAACACAAATTCCAACAGTGGGGGCTGTCTTTTTCACAGACAACAACCGAGCTGGATTGGGTATTTAATTTAATTTGATATCTTACTTTCTATTGATATTTCAAGTTTAACTCATCATGCAATGAACACAAAAGGGTCCATATGCGACAAATCCCTACCACCCCCTCTTTCCCTCCATTGTAGGTCATCATTTTCTTCCCAACAATACGAATTTTTTTCTTTCCTACCCCCTCTACTTTCCACTCCCATTCCTTCCTTTGCTCCACCAAAAAATGGTTTTCATTGCAGTGTTATGAGGAACGCATCACGGTCTGCACTGGTGTAGTTGGTTACCTTCATATCCCTGTGCACAATGTTCCAGGAGTGCAAGTACTCAACAGCTGCAGCCATCTGGGGGAAGAGGGAGATGAAATATTCAAACATGGACACAGATTGTGGTTGTTAAGATTTTACAATTTTGAGTGCAATTCTTTCTGTCCTCTTTCAAACCACATCAGAAACATCACACTGAGGCTGAAACCAACTTCAGCTCACCTGCCTCATGGGACCCCACAACTCTCTTTCTGTACGTTTCCACAGAAGATCAATTTGGGAAGCGAGTGAACCTGCACACATCAGACAGCAACATACAAGGGCAACGCAATGAGATTCTTCAT
The DNA here is from genome assembly GCF_964187855.1 of Myxine glutinosa. Taxonomy (NCBI): domain Eukaryota; kingdom Metazoa; phylum Chordata; class Myxini; order Myxiniformes; family Myxinidae; genus Myxine; species Myxine glutinosa. Next base: position 92,569 of record NW_027616988.1, read on the forward strand.
TTTTAAGAAACGAGACGAGGAAAAGTTGTTTTGTTTTTGAAGATTTGAATGTTTCATTGTTAAAATAAACACAAAATGATAAAGATAAAAACAAAAAGGTCATGAAAGAGCAAGGTGATAGAGGGCCATAGTTGGACACAAATTGGGGAAAGAAGGAACAGGAAGAGGGGAGGAAGAGAGAGAGAGAGAGAGAGAGAGAGAGAGAGAGGAAGAGAGAGGAAGAGAGAGGAAGAGAGAAGAAGAGAGAGGAAGAGAGAGGAAGAGAGAGGGAGAGTGGAGGGGGGGGGGGGGGTAAACACAGGACACTGGAAGTGAAGGGTAGAATGAAAAGAGTGTTCATTGGGAAAGAAAAAATATTGAGGAAAGGGTGGAGGGTGACATGAGATGGGTGGTGCACCACCTGTATTTATTTTTTTGGGGTATTCAGAATTGAGGCTCGTGTGAGAGCTAACACCTTAAACACGAAAACATGCACGGCCACATAACGTATACAATAAAGGGAGTGGGAGACAGGAGGGGAAAGAGATAGGAAAGCACACAAGCACAACAACAGTAGAGAACAGGGACATCAGTAGATCTGTGGAAGGGAGAGGGCTGGGGGGAGGGCGGAGGGGTGCATGGTATAAAACAATTGGACACTACGAGGAATTTCAGGAATTAAGTCGGAGATTGAAAAAGGTGGATTTGGGGTGTATTAACGGGGGTAGAAAAGATCAAAGTTTTGGATGGGGGAAGATAAGACATGGTGGTGAACAGCTGTTTTAAAGACTTGGAGGGAGGAGAGGGATTGAAGAGAGTGTGGGAGTTTGTTCCAGTGGCTGGAGAAAGAAGGAATGAAAGAGTGAAGGTAAGCAGAGAGTCTTGATTTTGGCAGCTTCAGCAGAAGAGTCTTGCTGTCAGATCTTGTGCGACCTGGAGGAATATGTGGCGGACAGAGCACAGACAGAGCAGGGGGAGCGAGGCTGGAGAGGAGTCGGTAGAAGACAAAAAGACCACCAACCTGCCTGCGGTGAGCGAGTGAAAGGCCCTCAGAATCAGCTTCACCGCAAGAGATACCAATGATTCTGAATGCTTTGGTTTCAACCGCGTGATGCTGGGCGAGGTGGGAGGCAGGAGCACTAGCACAGAGGGGAGAACAGTATTCCATTGAGCTGTGGAGAAAGCCTTGTGTGTGGTGAGGAGCTGAGAAGTGCCCAGGAGGGACTTCGCACGATGGAGAATTGCCCAGTCGGTGACTGGCTTTGGAGGCCAGCTTGGAAATGTGGTTTTCCAAGGAAAGATCATGTCAGATAGTGAGACCCAAAAGCTTGAGTGACAGAAGTTCTTGGAGAGGATTGTTCAGAAAGTCGATGGGAGGCGTGATACACATACCTGTCTGGCAGGGGTGGGCTCTGCGGAGATGGGCAGTTTTGCATATGTAATCAGCTGTGAGAGTGGGAGACTGCCATATTTGCTGCTATGACTCGTTGAGATCGAGGTAAGAGTTATTAATTTGCTGCTTCGTAGTTTGCCTCATTTTAAATGTATTGAGATGCCTTGTTTGTATCATGTAGACTAATGTTATGATCTTGTGTTATGTATAGATGCACCTGGTCGATTGCAATAAAGCCTCCTTTCCTGCGGTCTCTGGCTCTACTTTCACAACAGAGAGAGAGCACTTTACTTTGGAGATTGCAGAAGAGCTTGGAGAAAGGAAAGGATGAGGAGGACAAAAGGTTTGTCGGTGATGGGATGAGGCACAGTGAGGTGTTGTTTGAGGGGGGGGCAGAACGAAGTAGAAGGTGTTGTTTGAGGGTGGGGGCAGAGCGACGTAGAAGGTTGGAGGAGGTGGAGGTATGAGTTGGAAGCGAGAGGAAGCAGGGAGGAGTCAGCTTTGAGGAGAAGGGGTGAGAGGGGAGAAACATGGTGGGTAGAGATTTGAATGGGGGGGGGGGGGGTGAGGGGAGGGGTGAGGGAAGAGTTTGGAGGGAAGGGGTGAGAAGGGAGTTTAGGAGGGCAGGAGTGAGGGGTGAGTTTCGGAAGGGAGGGATGAGGGGGGAGTTTAGGTGGAGAGGGACGAGGGGAGTTTAGAAAGTGTTGGACGACAAAAGAAAAACGAACATTTATTACAAACTGGGTTTCTTGTAATTTTAAAGTCAGAGATCCGTTTGAAAAAGTTAGAGTAGCGGTGGAATGAAGGTGAGTTCAGAGAATGCAGAAAGGGAGAACAGTAAGAGATTGAATTTTTCTTGAAATGGAATGATTTGAAGAGGAAATTGAATACAGCTTTTCAAAGAGGAAGAAAAAGAGCGTGTTGTAATATACAACTGAGTACAGGACTGCAAGGGGAAGTTCAAATATTTTTAAACAAAACCATGAAAACTATCTGGAAAAATTCCCTGAGGTGAGGGCATGGATCTGAGAAAGAGAGAAAAAGGGTTGAATGAGCATGGTGAAAACAAGAATTGGAAAGTTGAGTATCGGCTGGAGAGGTGGAAGGAAAAGGAGATAAAGGGGGTGGGGCGAGACAACATGTGGTCGCACACGGGGGGAGGGAGCCGTGAGGAGAAAAGGAAATTATTATTTGGATTGTTTTTTTTGTTTTTTTTTAGATTTAAGACTAAACAAAGTGGAAGGTGTTCGGGGGAAATAGGGGGTGAACAACACGATGGTTTAGTGATTCGACAACGCGACGGGAAGCCGAGAGGGCAGTCCCCACACACGGCGTGAACAACAAAATGACTAATTACACACAAGTTTGCAAGAATACAAACCAATATCGAACTAGAAAAACACAGTGAACACACACAGTAAAATAACCAGTACAAATTGGACAAAAATACGATTGTGAAAATACTTATCTTTGATGACGTGGAGAGCTCAGAAGGACGCTACCTCACCGGAGGAACCAGAAGCGGGAACTGGTATTAAGTCTTTGAGGGGAGAATGTGATTGAATAGTTTCCAGAGGGCAATTGCAGAAATTGAAGAAAAGAGGAACAAAAAAGTTGAGGTGTGTGTAAAGTGTGCACTTTGAGTTTAACCAGGAGGCGATTAGTGCAGGAACTTGTGTAGTGAAGGATTGGGCGACTTAGATCAGTCTCTTCCAAGACACTCTGCCTTTTGACAGGTCGCATAAATGAGATGGGCCACCCCATCTGCCATGTTAGGAACTGGCAATGTGTTTCAGCCTCATCACCTGATATGATAATAATTTTGAGAGCTTCTTATTAAACAGAAATCAAATCAGTTTGTGATGCTGCCATCTCATCACCTAAATGAGAGGGCAGCAAAATCACAAACGGGTCTCCAGGATCCTGTGGAATATAAAGCTCTCAAGAGGTCTCCATTGGACAACACAGACACCTTGTGGACTATGTGTTTGAGGAATTATTTGGAATGATGGAATCTGCAGCTCAGTTTGGAAGACAGCTTTGATATGTGATCCACGTCATGGCTGATGGTGAAGCCTATAAAGTCAAGAAGCCGAACCACTTCCTGTGTTTGACCAGGAAAAACGATCAGTTGGTTGTTTTTTACAATCGTGCCGGAGTGACCGGGTGAAACTGAGATGTGTCAGAACTGAAAGAGATGGTCCATCAATCACATCAAAATTCATGTTTACTAATTTCTAACTTATTGAGGGACTCAGGTAAAAGTGGACTTGACAGACACAAACAGTGGATTTTCAGCAAAATGACGTCAGAAACCTCACCTGCTTCCACATACTCCAAAACCAGGACGACGCGGTGACTGCATGGATGTTTTATCGGGATGTCGATCAACTTTACTGAAGGGAAATGAGATGGTGGAGCATAGGTTAATATGGCGATACTTTTTCCACATCCGAAATTTGCATTTATGTTTATTTAAATTATACAATGGACTACAAAATGTAAATGTTTCCTGGTATTTGTTATATTTTATCACCTTTATCGATCAATATTGTTGAAATGAAGATCAAATAGCTGTATGTAGAAATATGTTGAAAAAGACAAAACTTTACATGGGGTAAACCTACTTTTTCACATGACTACATTCTGTGCCTCACACCATGATAGACCCAACTCATTCAGATCAGTTACCATAGTCTTTCAACAAACAAACAACAACAGGCTTTTTAAGGCCATTTTCCCTGCAAGAGCGGGGGATGGCCTTGCGGTCCCCTTGACAATCTTCTCCATTTTGCCCTATTTTCTGCATCTCCCCTTGTTAACCCCCTTGCCCGCATTTCTTCTTCGGCCATCTTTGGCCAAGTCTTTCTCGGTCTTCCCCGTCCTCTACTTCCTTCTGCATTCATTTCCATCACTCTTCTCAACCAGTCACTTTCATCTTTCCTCAACACATGACCAAACCATCTCAACCTGTTCCTCTTCACAGCATCCATCACAGACTCTATTCCCATCATCTTTCACAATTCATCATTTGTCTTCCTCTCTCTCAACGATACTCCACACATTCACCGGACCATTCGCATTTCCACCCTTCATTGCTGCTCCCATAAATCATAACACTTCTCACACATGCAGCATACACCTTTCCCTTCAGCTTTAACGACACTCCCCTACTCGTCAGCATGCCACTCAGTTCCCGAAACTTCTTCCATGCACATCTCACTCCAGCAACCATTGCCGAGTCTGATCCACCTTCTCCATTCAGCATGTCTCCTCGGTAACAAAATGTTTTCACACCTTCCAGCTTCATGCCGTCTCCAAGATCCAACTCAACATTTCCTCCATCTGCAGCTCCCTCTGTGCACACCTTACACTGCAATGTAGCTGCCACACTGGTTAATGACCCTCTAAAACCACTACATTTTTGATGAACCCACTCAGCGCACATTGTACATTGAATGGAATTCACTCCGACACCCTTACTGCATACAGCACACGCCCACTTCCCAGTTCTTTCCACCTCACCACATGCTTTACCACTTGCCATCACCTTCATCTTTCCGATATTCACCTTCAGACCTTTTGTCTCCATACATTCCTTCCACTTGTTCATCTTCTCCTTCAGTCCATCCATACTTTCTGCAATCAACACCAGATCATCTGCATACAACAACTCACACGGTAAACCCTCCTTTACGTTCCGAGCCAGCACCTCCATCACAGCTACAAATAGTAGTGGACTTTGTACCGACCCATGATGCACTCCCACCTTCACCTCAAACTCACCACTGTTCCCCTCCTTGGTCCTTGCAGCTGTGCGCGCTCTTTTGTACATTGCCATCACGACTGATGAACCATTCCTCCACTCCCAACATCCTCAATGCCCATGTCACTACTTCAGGTGGAACCCTATCAAATGCTTTCTCCAGATCAACAAACCCAAGAAACAACTTCTTCCTCTTCTCCATGTACTTCTCCTGCAACTGCCTCACAATAAAAAGCGCGTCTGTCGTTCCTCCTCCTGGCATAAATCCAAACTGCATTTCGTCAATCTTCACTTTCTTCCTTTTCCTCCTCTCCAACACCCTATCCAATACCTTCATTCCATGCTCCAACACCTTTATCACTCGATACGAGCCACAGTTATGAGGGTCACATTTCCCCTTGTAGAGAGGGACGAGGGTAATCGGTTCCCAACCACTGGAATGCGGCCTTCTTTCACCACCAGATTGCAGATCTCTGTCATTCTCTTCACACCCCAATTTCCGGCTGATACCTCCCACAACTCCAGTCGGCCCTCCCGCATTTCTACTCTTCATTGCTTTTATCGCTCCCTCAAAATCCTTCTCGGTTATCTTCTCTGCCGGTCCTAAAAATGGGTTACTCTCGATGTTTCCATCCCATTCATTCTCTGCATTCAACAGTATTTCCATGTATCTCTTCCATCTAACTTTCATTCCATCTGGGTCCACAACGCTTTGTCCCACTTCATCCTTCAAGCAATGCACCCCCATCACATCACACCTCTCTTTCGCTATCTGCTTTGCAATCCTGAATACCGCTCTCTGACCCTCTTCCAAATCCAAGCGTCCTCCGAACATTTTCCTCCATGCATCCCGCGCATTTGCTACCTCTTCCTATGCAGCCTTCTTGGCTGTCTTATAACTTTCATGCTCTGCCTTTTCTGTCCCCATACCCTTCGCCTTCTGCCACTCCTTGAAATTCTTCCTCTTCTCGTCAATCTTCTTTCCAACTTCATCATCCCACCACCATGTTTCCGAGTGCCTCGGTGGTCCTTTTGTCCATCCACATACCTCACCAACGGCTCCCAACAGACTATCTTTCATTGACATCCAACCACTTTCAAGCTCAACCACATCATCCTCTCCCATACTCAGCCTCGCTTTTAATGTCTCCCTCAGTGTCACCTCTTTCAACCTCCACACCTTCATGCTAGGTTGGTACTTCACCCACCGAGCTCTCCTCGCAACTTTCACCCTTATGTCGCAGACAACCAAGTTGTGTTGTGAAACAGACTCTTCCCCCGGGATCACCTTTGTGTCCCCGAGGTGCCCCCTATCTCGCCTATGCACCAGCAGGTAGTCAACAGTTGTCGTCGACCCACCTGACGTGTATGCAACAAGCTTATTATCCTCTTTCTGGAACGGAGTATTACAAATCAACAAATCAGCTCCATGAGCAAACTCCAAAATCCTTTCCCCTTCTCCATTTATCACACCATATCCATAACCCCCATGAACTTCCTCAAAACCGTCCATACTCCTTCCCACATGTCCATTTAGGTCTCCTCCTTCCACAACAACTTCCTCATCTTTCACGTTTTACATCAGCTTCTCTATCGCACACCAGAACTTGTCCTTCTCTTCATCGCTCCGACCAACCTGCGGAGCATATCCCGAGATGACGTTCACCAAGAGCTTTCCAATCATCATTTTCACCATCATCAACCTTTCACTCACTCCAGTCACACTCACTACACTGTCTACAAACTCCTCAGAAAACAGGACACCAACACCATTCACGTATTCTGGGCACCCTTGCCACACAAACTTGTATTTCTGTCCCTGCCTACCCTTCACCATTCTCACACCACTTCCCTTCCATCTCGTCTCCTGTACACAACATATGTCCACTCTTCTTCTGACCAATACTTCCACCACTTCTCCTGATCTCCCTGTCATTGTCCCTACATTCAATGTCCCAAACCTCAGAAACCGATCTCCACATCAGACGTTTCGTCGTCATAAATGGAGTGATTTCCACCCTTGCTTTGATCGGGTTCCCCACCTTGAGTTTTGACAAGAGGGAGTGGGGTCCCCATCGTAATGGCCGCAAATGCCGAAAACCGGTCAGCAGCTGCAGGTAATGGGTACTTCGGGCTGTACCCTGCCCATGTGTAGTTGTAATTGTCATGGTTCTCTTTTTGAGGCAATGTTTTTATGGCCGGATGCCCTTCCTGACGCCAACCCTTTTAGTCGCCTCTTACGACACGCAGGGATACGGTGTACCTATTCGAAACCGGGGTACACACGGGCACCATAGTCCTTCGCCAAGTTGTTTTTGGCCTGCCTGGTTCCCTCCTTCCTGGCAGAGTTCATCCGAATGCAACATTGGGGATTCGGTCAGGGGACATTCTAAGCACGTAGCCAAGCCATTGGAGGCGGCGACGCTGAATTTCAAGGGCAATTCTGTGGCAACCGGTTCTTTCATGTCAGTCTTTGTTGGATATCGTATTTAGCCAGAAGCTGCAGCAAATTTTCGATAGACATCCATTGTGGAAAGATTCCACCATGCACATATCTGACTTAATTAACCGCCAGCACTCAGAGCTATACAGAAGAACAGACTTGACATTGCTGTTATAACATCTTATCTTTGTCTTCAGGCTGAACTGCTTCGACTTCCAGATACAATGGATTTGAGCGATTGCATTGCAAGCTTTGTGGATTCTTACTTGTCTTAGCTCCATTGTCTTTGCTGATTAGACTGCCAAGGCATGTAAACTCATCTGCAGTCTCCCGGGCTTCTCCATTTACAGTAATGGATGCAGGAGTTACGGTGTTGATGTTCATCACCTTGGTCTTGGTGGTATTGATATTAAATCTGTCCTTCTTCTGGATAGCTAGCCTGTCAGTTTGTCCATGCAAATATGTGTACCTTGATGACAAAACAGCCAAATCATCAGCAAACTCCAGATTTACAAGTTGGGTGGAAAGGGTCCACTGGATGCCTCGAGGTCTATCTGATGTGGTGTTCCTTATGATCCAGTCGATCGTAATCAGAAAGTGGATAGGTGATATAATACAACCATGGCAAACCCCAGGCTCTTCCAGGAACCACTGTGATAAGGAGGTGTTCAGGATGACACTGCATTCAAAGTGGTAAAAGAATTTGCTTATGAGAGTGATCATCTTCTGTGTAATTCCATAAGATCTCAGTATTTTCCACAAGCTTGCTCTATGAACATGATCAAATTCCTTCTCGATTTCAATGAAATTGATATTAAGAGGTGCATTTCATTCTAATCATTCTTATTATTATTATATTAATATATTCTATTGCAATCAAACTTCAATAAGTTTGAGTGAAATCCATACTTACTAATGTTTGGGTGATTTAGTGACTTCATTATCGAAGCTTCATGCAACATCTGGGAAAAAAAACAACAAAAAAAAACAATGAAGGAAAAAAGAGAAAGATAAAATTATACAAATTCTTTCAATAAGCTGGATTCAGGTTAAGTCACCCCATCACAATAACCACAAGATTGTAACTCTCACACAGAGACGCATGGCCTCAGGAGCCAAGAGACAAAGATGTATCACAGACAAAGATTCTACCAGGACAGTTCAGAGGTAAGTTAAACTGTGTTGTTAGTTCAACAGTTAAAAATACCACTATCCCAATCTCAACACAAACTTACCATTTCTCCATCTCGAAAAGATTTTGCCAACTTCAAAGCAACCTGAAAGAGGCGACAATATATCATATTATAACATCTGATACATTGTGGGAAAATGAGTAAAATACAGACTTGGCATTTAATATGGCATATTTTTTTTGTGGGGGAGAACTTACTTTTCAAGATGTCTTAGAACCAAAAGTTAATTGGAATTATGTTGAAATTATTCGAGATTTTGTTAATGTGACCTTTAAAAGAAACAAAAACCACATTTGACATTTCAAAGCAAATAAATTGATCCTTGAAAGTGATGTAAACTGATATCGAACTCAATTCACGGACAGTACTGTGTTAAACTTCTGTACGTTTTCCAGAAGTATCTCTGTATTTTGCACATTAGCCAAAAATATTTTCAACAAAAACAAAAGCTAAATTATGACTGGGATTACGGACAGTAAAATTACAGTTCAGTTCTTCATGTAACCCCCACGAGCATTCAGGAGAGCACGTACACGTCGAGGCATGCTGTTCACGAGATTTGCCAAGGTTTGGACAGGAATTGCTTGCCATGCAGTGACAATAGTCTGCTGCAATTCACGCACAGTGGTAGGCTGCTGGTCCAAGTTGTCGATTTGACGCGTTAATTCTGCCCACAAGTTCTCTATTGGATTCATATCCGGGGACATGGCAGGCCACTCCATATGCTCTACACCACGGTCAGCAAGAAAGTGTTGGATCATGCGAGCACGATGAGGCCGTGCATTGTCATCTTGGAAGACAAAGTTTCCTCGAAAGGCTGCACGAGCAAATGGAAGCAATGTTTCTTAAAGAATGACCCTGTACTTGAACTGGTTCAGGTTTCCATTCAGAACAACCAGGTCAGTTTTGCCCCCTGCATGAAAAGCAGCCCAAACGGTCACCCCAGCACCTCCAGCTTGGACTCTTGGCACTATACAATCTTCGTTGTGGGCTTCATGCACTTGTCTGCGCACTCGGACGCGGCCATCTTGACGATAGACCAGAAATCTAGACTCGTCACTGAAGGTCACATGATTCCAGTGTCCTGGCTGCCATTGACGGTGCTCCCTGGCCTACTGCAATTGGCGCTGGCTGTGTTGTCTGGTCAGGCGTGGCTTTCTCAGGGGACGCCTGGCACGATAGCCTGCTTGATCCAGTCGTTGGTTGACTAGCCTTCTGGATACAGGCACATTTGTCAGTTGCTGCCACTCAGCCCTAAGCGGGTTTGCTGACTTGGTACGGCCATTGCGGACTAACCGGTGCAGCTGGCGGTCATCTCTCCTTGTGGTTCTGCGTGGACGTCCTGGCCTCGGTATTGGAGTAGGGACACCCCTCTGAGCATTTCGTTTCAGGATCTTTGACACCTGACCTTGAGTGATGCCATACTGCCGAGCAATAGTACGCTGTTTCATGCCAGAATTTCGTAAAGCCACCACTCCATGACAAACAGCATTGTCAAGTTGACGGACCATCTCCAGAGGAAGCGGCAATAACTTTTGTAGACGTGCAGCAGTTGTTTTCCACTAATACAGAACGCAACAACCCTTATATACCCGATTGTGAAGCCAATCGTCAAATGTACCTGTCCTTACATTTTGTCACGCCACCTGTGATATAATCCTGTTATTGACTTCTTGCTGCGAAAGACAATCAGTGACATGGTTCTTTCAACAAAGACATCACGGAAGGGTAAAAGAAAGTCACCAGATTGATATACTGAGTTCAGAAAGTAAACCCAAGTCAAGAAAAAAAAAAATTCCATATTATATGCCACGTCTGTATATGACATTGGTTTGTCGTGATGTACAATTATTATACCTGTTTATACTGAAGCCAACGTCGGAGATAAATTGTAGAAAGAAACAACTTCACACATACGGACGATAAAAAGGGGACTAGGTAAACGATTACATCAGCACACCACAAGTGAATCTATTCGAGTGTTAAGAATTGGAAGTAGGACAAACATTGAGGTTCAAGGGATAAGGGAGTAGAAGGGGGTGGGGGGGGGGGGGGGGGCAGTGATGGGCATCAAACTGCAAATTGGGGAAAAAAATAAAATGAAAATCAATGGTAGGAATGAAGAAGCCCCCTCAATTTTGCATCAAGGGGTTTCCCCCATTATTTTTGGTGAGATTTCTGACACACAACCATCATCTGTCACAGATTACACATTATTTGTTCATTGAAATCACATCTATGATGTAATCTTCTCCACATGATGTGGGCCCTGCAAGTCAAAAGAAAAAGCATCGTTCATCTCATCAGAAATAGAGAAGATAAATTCAGATGCAGGAGAATTTCCCGATCCCTTTGCTCTCATCCTTCTTCCATGTGTCTCTCCGTTGTTTCCCTCTACACTGCTTGCTATCTGTATTTTCCACCGTGTTCAGTTCTGTGTTCTATCTCGCTCTCCCGTGAGCTGTTCTATCTCCCAGAAAGTGAAATGAAGACACAGGAAGTATATCACAAGCTTGTACCTCATTTGTGCAGATGACATTCTTTGCTTTGTAAACGATTCCAAAACCTCCTTCTCCAATTTTGGAGATAACCTCCCACATCCCGACCTGAAAACAAAGGCACAAACAGAGCTTCACAACAGTGCTTCTGAAATGAAATAGAAACAAGAAAGAGTAATCAGATATTGCAGACCCTTGCCAGGACATGTTTTTCTTGGTTTTTAAGGTTAATGTGGTCAAACAAATATGGCGGCCGAACCACATGACCTATGACGTCATCTTTTTATTTTATTTTTTACACCAATTTATCCCGATGACGCTCAAAAAATTCCATCTTCATCGGATGAAGTTTTGTACTTGTCAAATTATGACATCCTAATGGAGGCACCGATGACATCATCATTAACATATTGTTATGTTTATGGGGGGGTAGGTGAAAGAATACCATAGGAGAGTTAAAATTGTGCAGGAAGTAGCATGGACCGTGTGACGAGCAGGATATATTCGATGCAATAAGTAGAGAAAACGTCGCTGAAGGTTGTTTAAATGTTCATCACACGAGGGGTGGTGACGTGCTAATCATCTCTCGGGTTTAAGGTTAGCTTTCCACTGTGCGTCACATCCTCTGCAAATTTTCCCCAACCTTTTTGCTGACATGGCTGGCCATGTAAATCAACCCTTAAATTGCAACAACCCTGGCAAAAGCCAAGCAGGGCCGGCGATGTGATCCCGGCCGAACTGGGCCTGCCCTCATGGAGCTAATAAGGCAAAAGACCCGGCCAGTAGAGGTGGAGAATCAATGGGCGGAGAAGAAGGCCGGCAGGCCACGCCCCGAGGTACGCGATTGGCCTGTAGGATGTGGGTGGGGCGAACTGAGGGACGTTCGATGATTGGCTCTCAGGAGTGAGGAAGAAGAGTGCGCGTCTGCTGCTCGGGATCGGAGAAGAAGGCTTTGCCATCTTTGGTCACTGTGCTGAAAGAGAGCGGTGTGCTGATTATCTTTGTATTCCTGTGAGGGAGAGTGGTTTTTCTGGACCGACGTGAGGGAGGTTTTGGTGGCTGTGGTGCTCTTCGGAGGCAGAGTGGGCCACGAGCGAGGCAGTGGAGGAGAAAGGAGGCAATCCTAATGAGCTTGCCACAGGCTCGAAAGCAAGTGCCTTTGACGAGTGGTGCTGCCGCCATTTTGAGCTTCCCGCGAGGGAGGCTTTGAACATCGTCACCGCCACCAATCTCAAAAGGGCCATTTGGGACACAGATAAGTGCCGGCACACAAAGATTTTATTTTCGTTTTATTTTCGCCTGTGTGTGTTATGCGAATCAGTGTGTGGAGGCGTCACACAGTCAGGTATTAGTTTTACCAAAACATTTATTTCATCCGCGTTTTATTTTCATTAAACCATTGTGTTGCATTTTACTGTCACGTTTATTTGTTGTGGTTTCGGAATAAACCCGTGTGTTCCGTTCAGGTAAACATCTCGCATCTCTTCATTCCTGTGCGTGCCAAAAATAACCGTCATCATCGGGAGGTCACCTAACAGTTAAAGCTGGTTCGACCATCCGTCTCCGCTGATATTAATCGCCTGAGACGTGAAAATCTGGTATTCTGCATGGAGAGTTCTTTACTACGAGCCATGTCTCAATTTTTTCTGTGCAGCGCTTTCGGAGATATGGAGCGTTTTTCAATTTTTCCAAGATGGCGCCAGTACCACAAGACATATGACGTCACAATTACAATTTTAAAAAAATCTACAGGAGCAGGTGCACGTATGGTGAAACTTTCCTGTCAATTGGACCAACAGTTGCAGAGAGAATCATATTTATTCTGTGCAGACAAACAGACAGACAAACAAACACACAAATGAAATATCACTCGGAGAGCGACACTTGGCAAAATACAACAAAGTAGAATGGCGCTCAGGAGAGCATCCTTTTACTTCATAAATAATTGGTGGTTGAATTATGTGACCTGATGTGCAAATCGTCTTCAAATTTTATGTGAATTGGATGAAAATTGACAATTTTAGAAATTTGGCCAATGTCTATGTTGGCGTAATTCTAAATTTGACCTATCTTTTGCCTATGTTGACCTCAAGAATAGTTGGTGGTTGGTTTCAGTAAGGTGATATGCAAATCATATTCAAATTTAAAGTAAATTGCATGAAAATTTAGGATTTTCACAATTTGAAATGAATGATGACCTTTGGCCAATGTTGACCTTTTGGCCGATGCTGATCTCAAAAAGAGTTGGTGGTTGAATTCATTTCGCTGACATAAAAATCCAATTCAAATTTCATGTCAATCAGATGAAAATTGAGAATTTTAGAAACTTGAAATTGTTGTTGACCTTTGGACTATGTTGACCATTTGGCCCATGGTGATCTCAAAAATAGTTGGTGGTTGACTTCAGTTAGCTGATATGTAAATCCCATTCAAATTTCAAGTGAATCGGATGAAAATAGAGGATTTTAGAAATTTGAAAAAAAGTGGTTGACCTTTGGCCTATGTTGACCTTTTGGCCTACGTTGATCTCAAAAATAGTTGGTGGTTGAATTCAGTTAGCCAATACATAAATCCTATTCAAATTTCAAGTCAATCGGATGAAAATTGAGGATTTTAGAAATTTCAAAAAAAAGTGGTTGACCTTGGCACTATGTTGACCTTTTGATTTTTTGACCTCAAAATATGTAGGATTTTGTCGGACCATGATCTCTACCATTTGGCAAAGTTTCATGAAGATCAGTTTAAAATTGTGACCTGGAGGCAAGTATAAATGAGCGCAAAGACAGACAGATAGACACACACACACCAGAGTGATCAACATACTTGCAAAAAAATTTTTTTTTTTGCCAAGTAACAAACACACAAATGAAAAATCACTCACAGAGCGGCACTTGGCAAAACAAAACAAAGTAGAATGGCAATCCGCAGAGCATCCTTTTGATCTCAAAAATAATTGGTGGTTGATTTCAGCGACCTGATATGCAAATCGTCTTCAAATTTTAAGTTAATCAAATGAAAATTGACAATTCTAGAAATTTGGCCTATGTTGACCTCTTGGCCGATGTTGACCTCAATAATAGTTGGTGGCTGAATTCAGTTCGCTAATATGAAAATCCTATTCAACTTTCAAGTCAATTGGACGAAAAATTTGGATTTTGGAAATTTGAAAAAAAAGTGGTTAACCTTTGGCCTGTGTTGATGTTATGACCAATGAGGATCTCAAAAATAGTTGGTGCTTGAATTCAGTTAGCTGATATGACAATCCTTTTCAAATTTCAAGTCATTCAGATGAAAATTGAGGATTTTAGGGATTTCAAAAAAGTGGTCGACCTTTGGACTATGTTGACCTTATGACCTATGCTGATCTCAAAAATAGTTGGTGGTTGAATTCAGTTCGCTGATATGAATATCCTATTCAAATTTCAAGTCAAACGGGTGAAAATTGAGGATTTTCGAAATTCGAAAAACAAGTGGTTGACCTTTGGCCTTTGCTGACCTGTTGGCCTATCAAAAATAGTTGGTGGTTGAATTCAGTAAGCTGATATGCAAATCCTATTCAGATTTCAAGTCAATCTGATGAAAATTGAGGATTTTAGAAACTTGATAAAAAGTGGTTGACCTTTTGGCCTAAGCTGATCTCAAAAATAGTTGGTGGTTGAATTCAGTTAGCTGATATGTAAATCCCATTCAAATTTCAAGTGAATCGGATGAAAATTGAGGATTATAGAAATTTGAAACAAAGTGGTTGACCTTAGGCCAATGTTGACCTTTTGGCTTATGTTGATCTCAGAAATAGTTGATGGTTGAATTCAGTCACTGATATGAAAATCATATTCAAATTTCAAGTCAATCAAATAAAATTGAGGATTTAAAGAATTTGAAAAAAGTGGTTGACCTTTGGCCTATGTTGACCGTTTGACCTCAAAAACATTTACGATTTTGTCGAACCACGGACTCTACCATTTGGTGAAGTTTCGTGAAGATCCGTTTGAAATTGTGACCTGTAGGCAAGTATAAGTGAGCGGAAAGACAAACACACACAAACTGGGGAGTGATTAACATACTTGTTTAAAAAAACTTTTTGCCTCGTAACAAACGTACTCAAATGCAATACCCTCCACTCTGGCAAGAGTAATAATAAAGCCATGTTTAAATGACGAGTACACCCGCTCACTATGGGAGTGGCAAAGAAGGGTCATTCCTCTTTTGGGTATAAAGATAACAGACTATCGATCTATGGTCGGGTCTCAAAAACAGCATCATATTCATATTCATGTCCCATACTCGTGGCAGAGGAAATATTTGGCAACAATGTTGTTCCACAATGTGTGCAGGGTGCCAGTGATAGCTTGCCTCCTCTTTGTGAAGAACACCGTGGGATCTTTAATGTGCTACAACTAATTCCGACAAACGGATGACCAGTTTAACATCGATCCGAGGGACGGCCCACACATTGATGAATCACCCTGCTATGAAACACATGCCTATGAAATATATGGCATGCAGATGCATATGCATGCCTATGAAACACAAGAATGACAGTTTATAGCTGGGCTGATATTCAAACCCAGGCGAGGCAGCTCACATCAACGACTGTAAGATATCTCATGGTAACTAAAAAGGAGGAAATAATTGGGATAATAAATAAATAGAGCAACACCACCCATAATGTCGTCACGCAATTATAGCAATACCCGACTTGCGTCGCCTCAACTCACACTTACGTTGCTTTATAAGCCAAACCTTTTATTCTCGAACGTTTTTAGAACTTACAAGACTGATACAAATGCCATACTACATCGCAAAGTACTGTTACGTTTGCAGAGGGTAGGCAGTGATTAGTTTCATACAGGTAGAATGTGTAGGTAATATGCTCCAACTGTCGTGAAGAAGAAGAAACCCAATGTAATAAGTAGGAAAATTGTGTGGACTGGACTGCCGTATGAGCTTGTATCTTCGTCCCCATTACAGGGGTGGGGCTTGTTCATTAGTGAGGGATTATGGGTAAATTAATTCCCTGTAAGTAATGGCCTCTGTAATTTACTCCTCTATTCCTTTTGACACAGCACTACAAACTATGGTCAAGCCACGCAATTGACACCCTAATTAATAACGCTAAATAAAAACTAACCGGAAGCCAGGCATGAAGCACTACCGCAGATTACCCCGACTTAATGAGCACACAGGACAGGCAGGGCCATGAGCCAAGCCCCGAAGGTCAGTGATTGGTCCAGGATTTGATTGGCACAAGGACTGGTAAGAAGGGACTCGCTGATTGGAAAAGCAGGCACGGATGACGTCAGAGCCACGCGTACAAAGTAGGTGGAACGGTGGACATTCTTCCTTCTCGGTTTGGGTCTGGTGGTGAACAAAAGTGTGCCGACGTCTCCTCTTGCGCCTTCTCCTTTTAGAGTTTGTTGGTGAACAGTCGCATTTTGGTCTCTCTCAGCATCACACTTTTATCTCTCGCCACATCGACATCCTTCTGGTTCTTCTCTTTGTTGTGGATCTCATCGTGAACGGTCGTGTTAGGACATCTTGCTCATGGTCGTGAGAAGGAAGAGCTGCGGTTTTCCCAAGCAGGAATGACAGTGGACAGGCGCTGCCTGCTCGCTGCAGCTCGACGAGGCCAGGAGTGAACGGATCGGGCAGCGAGGCCTGGTTACCCGACCATGCGCTGCGCGCCAACGAACGTGCGTTTTCCCGCCAAAGCATCGGACGATTTCTGCCGAGATTTCGGAGACGCTCAGAGTTAAGTGCACACAGACATATATATTTTCAGTTATTTTATCCCTCGTCTGTATTCGAGTGTGTGTGTGGGGGCGCTCCAATTTAGGAACTTCATTTATCGTGTATTTTCTTTGTTACTGGCATTTCCTTCATTTGACATGTTTATTTATACATTTTACATCCTGTGTCATTTGAGTTGATTTCATGCAGGGTCGAGGACATCGGGTGGACTCGTGCACGTAAGCGCACCTCGCATTCCTCCCCCCCCCCCCCCCCTCCCAGACAACGTCTTGACATCGACCAATATGCCCACATTATTACATCATTACACATACAGCACTTGTGCCATGTTTGATATAAATCCATTTAGCTGTTCTCAAATATTACATTCATATCTGACATGACGGATGAGCTCACCAAAATTCACAAAATCACCAAATTTCTCACATTTGATACCAAAATATAATCAGTTCATCTTTGCATCATTATGTATACGTATACCAAATTTGGGCAAAATCCCATCACCGATTCACAAGTTTGAACAGTGACAGATTTTTTTACTTAACGGGACCTCTGACCTTTGACCTCGTGACCCCAAAATCGAATCAGTTCATCTTTAACTCATTATATATACCTGCACCAAGTTTGACTAAGATCTCTTCAGCCCTAATCAAGTTAACGTGGCAATGAAATCCTATCACGAACAGATGCACGGACATACGGATGGTCATACGGACAGAAGGACATACGGACGGACAACCTGAAAACATAATGCCTTTGTCGGCGGAGCCATAAAAATTGTATTGATTTTCGTACTTTTGATAATCGTCGCACTTTTCAGGAACGCATCACCGATGCAAACCGAGCAATTACTGCAAAAAGGTAATTGAAATGTCTTGCTTACCACGACCCGCCCCACATCGTACTCTTTATTATCATCACTGGAAGTACTCTCGTCATCTTCAGCATGACAGAGAGAAGATCCCTGAAAGCTGGGGCTGACAGCAACCTTATCATCTTCACCATGACGGAGAGAAGATCCTGGAAAGAAGAGGCAAAATATAAAACAGATATTGTGACAGAAAAAGAACAATGGACAGAATATCACAGTGTTCAGATGTGTGTGCAATATGGAAATGAGATCAATTTCATCAATTAGTCTTTGTCTTCTTCTTTGCCAGCCAGATGTTCACATTCCATATCTCTTTGTAAGAGGTCAAGGGCTCAGGTCATGCAGAATTGACCCAAGTTTTTCAGGAACTGGTTGGCGACGCTTGTCATGATTGTAGTGGGTAAAGGATACATGATTGTAGTGGAGATATTTAATGTCTCCAAACTAATGCTACCAGACAGAATACCCAGCACAAGTTCCATCAGAGGGACTGTGAAGCACCATTTGATTTTA
This sequence comes from Myxine glutinosa, assembly GCF_964187855.1. NCBI lineage: Eukaryota > Metazoa > Chordata > Myxini > Myxiniformes > Myxinidae > Myxine > Myxine glutinosa. The sequence goes on from NW_027616988.1 coordinate 110,976, forward strand.
TGGAACAGATGGAATCGCCAGGAAGGACATTGATCGTCTTCAATCCCAACTGCTTTCCACAGTTGGAAGTGAGGGGAAGCTGACATTTCTTGCATCAACCCTTCGTCGGACCAAAAAAGCCAAAAACAGTCCGACACAGGGCCTCACGAGCAAGACTAGCTCTTTATTGGACAGTGCACGGTCAGTATGAGAAGCAAAGCAGACCGCACATTTCGGAGGTAAATTCAGCACGTCTGTACAGCCCTGTTGGACACAGTACAATTCATAAATGGGTGATTCTCTCCAGGAAAAGGATAAAGGAATAATGGTGGAAAAAACACACACAAATGCATGTGAATCAGTGTTGGACAACAACAAAGAAGGCAAATTTACGTTTGAGGATGGATATTAATGGGATGTATATTTTAGAATTAGACAAAGCAGTCTTCTTCCATGTTCATATTTAGCACAAATAAGACTGTGGAGCACCAAGCATCAATGGCTGAGAAGGCAGATGTACTGATGCAGTGATCTCTGCTGGTTCGGGGAGGAATTTGGAATTTGCCCAGGGTGCCAGTGACAGCTCCCCTACTCTTTGCGAAGGACACCATGTGATCTTTAACATTCACCACCTCATGCCGACAGATGAGACACCCCGTTTAACCACCATCTCACGTCATCCATCCTCCTGACCATGATCTTTATGAACCGCATTAACCCTTCCCAACCCAAACCTATTACTTGCTTCCTTTCAGCGTTTCCTCCACCTCACTGATCATGTCGTTTTATATTTTCATTGAAATCGATTTGCTCTCTCACCATCATCTGGTACCGTCTACAATCCAGAGGTTGCCTCTTACGGAACGCCATTCAAATGTTTATCCAGCAGCTGTATCTTTAACTTCCTCATCTATTCCATCATCTTGTAAATGTGGAATAAAATATGTCAATGATGATGTCATAGGTGCCTCCATTGTGACGTCATAATTCGACAAGTACAAAACTTCATCTGATCAAGATGAAATTTCTTGAGCATAATCTTGGAATAAATTAGTTTAGAAAACAAAGATGACGTCATTGGTCACGTGGTTCGGCCGACATATTTGTTCAAAATAGCCGATAAAAAAAAAGTATATTCCGGTGAGTCCTCGGTCTCTGACCGATTTTTCATTTGTCTGTCTGTCTGTCTGTTTGTTTGTTTGTCCACACAGAATAAATATGATGTACTCTGCAACTTTTGGTCTGATTGACGGGAAATTTTCACCATAGGTGCAACGCAACTCCACCTGCAGAATTTTGTAGTATGATGTCATAGGTCACTTGATACGGGCGCCATCTTGAAAAATCGAAAAAAATTGCACCTCCATCTCCGAAAGCGCTGCATTGAAAAAATTGAGACATGGCTCATTGTAAAGAACTCTCCATGTGAAATAAAATTTGTTAAAGATGATGTCATAGGTGCCTCCATCATGACATCGTCGACAAGTCCAAAACTTTATCCAATCAAGATGAAATTTCTTGAGCATCATCTGGAGATAAATTGGTGGAGAAAAATAAAAAAGATGACGTCATCGTCACGTGGTTCGGCCGCCATATTTCTTTTACCACAAAAGCCTCAAAAACCACTGAAAACACATCCGGGCGAGGATCTGCAATCTCTGATTGCTCTTTCTAGTTGTATTTTGTGTTCTAGTTGTATTTCACTAAATTTATTTGGTAAAAAGATTAATTCTCAAAACTCACCAGTTAGCGGCTCTTCCTCAACAGATTCATTTATCACTTTAGGCTCAGCATTCCTGCAGAAAATAAAGATTTTGTAAAGCTGTCATTAAATAAATGTCACAAATAAGAAACAATGTGAGAATAAAAATGCAGTCAGGCAGGTGAAAATCTGCCTGCATCAGGTATTTCTGTATTCTAAATTTAGACAGCAAACAACACCACGACACTGTGCTACCCTACCAAGGGTCACAGTTGACAATGATGCCAAGAAGTGTCAAGTGGGAAAGACGATGTGAAGATCACCAAAGAGTATTTTTTTAAACCACACTTTTTCTTTCCCCTTCATGTTGCAAGCACCTACACTCACATCTGAGCTGTCGAGCCTGGGTTTGAATCCCAGAGAGTTCCAAAGGATAATTATACAGGGTTATAAAGGGTAATTCTTACGGGTTTATTTCTCTCCGTGTTGTTTCTGAGGCCTCATAGGCCTCCGGTGTACATGAACCACTGCAAGTTACCAGCGTTGGTGCTGTGGTTACGTGAGTGGGTGTACGTGTGCATATTTGGAGATGCGAGTGTTTCCTGAGAAAAAGAAAACAAGACTGACAGTCTACCAGGGGTGTAGCCGTTGTAATCAAATTTATGCTTTAGAAACCTTCAGACTTAACCTTTGAAACCCTCTTGAATTACCCTCAAGAACTCTTTCGAATTACACTTTAGAACTCTTTATAATTACACTTTAGAAACCTTTAGAATTACTTTTTTAAATCTCAGATCCGAATCTTCACCAAAATCTCATCATTTCATCCTTGTCACACACCCGACCTCTCCATCAAATTTTCCGATTCCGACCACAAATTATTGAGATATCCTGTTCACAGACAAACAAACAAATAGACAGACAGGGGTAAAAAAAATATAGATATATAAACACCTTTAGAGGCCATTTTTCCCCGCAAAGCGGGGGTTGGCCTTTTTTGGGAACCGTGGTTGTTGTTGTTTTTCGGTCCCCCTTTTGAAGCAATGTTTTACGGCCGGATGCCCTTCCTGACGCCAACCCTTTTTGCCGCCTTTAACGACAAACAGGGAATTACCAGTGAATTGGTACTCAATTTGCCGACCCCGGAAGGATGACAGGCTGAGTCAACCCCCCTGGCGTTAATTCAGCGATCAACCGGGATTCGAACCCAGGATCGTAGGATCCTAAGCCGGCACCCTAGCCGCTAGCCCAACACCAGGGTTGGACAGACAGGGGTGACAACAACATAACCTATGCCCAGCGTTGGTGGCAGAGCGGATCTCAACTGAACCCTTAGCTTTGACAAACTGGAAAGACATATGGCACGATTCAAGTCAAACGCACTCGGACCTGGAACCGGAAGTTCATGTTTATTTTGTTCAAAACTTGCCCTGCTGTCCTACAATATGTTCACACACTCTATCCCATGCTCTTCCATGAGACTCCATTTTGCAGAGAAACTATAAGAATGGAAGATGTAAAAAAAGAAAAAAAGGAGTGCCGGTTACCTTAAAAATTCCACCGGATGATTTTCCTTGAACCATGTGTGGTTCCCAATCTCCTGCAAAACAATGGATGTGTTGGAATCAAATATAAACACGATCAGGAAACACCTCCACTGGTGAGCAATTGCATTGTGATCCACAATAGAGGAGGTCAGCAATCCCAGCATGTGTGAACATTCTTGTTCATGCAAATAAAATACTGCAGTTGAAAACTGTATCAATCCCTCACCGTCATAGTGAGCCTCTCCATTGGATCCTTCCGAAGCATCGCAGTCAGAAGCGAAACCAATGTTTCCCTTCCAAAGGTTGGTGGACTGTTTCCCACATTGAAGTCAGTCTTGTCATGTGACGTCTGCAAAGAAGCAAAATAAATGCATTTGTGACCGAATCCGAAACAATCGTTGCAATCGAATCCTTACATTTGCATAAAAAGCATATTCCAAAAAAGCACTAACTGATGCCATAACCAAGGTTTGACTCAAAACTAATAAAATACATTTTCATTCATCAAATAAGTTATGGTGGACAACACAAAAGTTTTTTCTTAGCTGAAAAAGAAACGCTCTCATCTCAATAATTGGATATTAAGTAAAGTATATGTGGGTTTATTCGACCTCGGGCGAGCGAAGCGATGAGAAGGCTGCTTATTCCTGATACAGTGCCTTGAGAAAGTGTTCACACCCTTTGACTTTTTTCTAATATCTTGTTGTGTTACAGGCTGAATTTAAAACGGATGACAACGATATTTCTTTTGTCACTGATCGACACATAATACGGTATTTTCCAGTGTATTAATCGCGTATATTTATCTGCAAAAAAAGTTTAAAGTGGGGAGTGCAGTTAATACACAGATATAGAAAAAATAAAAGTCTCAAAAACAATCAATGCTGAATTACATTTTATTCCAATTGTCACACATATGCCAGAAGATCTACATTCTTCATATCGGGGAACGTTTAGAGCTCCAGGGCCAGGTTTACAATGGCTCCTATGATGCCTCTGTGACAGGCCCCATTCAGAAGGGGCCCATAATGACCAAGATATAAATACAACAACAACAACATGCATTTTAAGGCCATTTTCCCTGCTAGTTGTGGTCCCCATGACAATCTTCTCCATTTTGCCCAATTTTCTGCATCTCCCCTTGTTAACCCCCTTGCCAGCATTTCTTCTTCAACCATCTTTAGCCAAGTCTTTCTCGGTCTTCCCCGTCCTCTACTTCCTTCTACATTAATTTCCATCACTCTTCTCAACCAGTCACATTCATCCTTCCTCAACACATGACCAAACCATCTCAACCTGTTCCTCTTCACAGCATCAATCACAGGCTCTATTCCCATCATCTTTCGCAATTCATCATTTGTCTTCCTCTCTCTCAACGATACTCCGCACATCCATCGAACCATTCGCATTTCCACCCTTTCCAGCCTTCGTTGCTGCTCTACGTTCATTACCCATGTCTCGCTCCCAGAAATCAGAACACTTCTCACACACGCAGCATACACCTTTCCCGTCAGCTTCAACGACACTCCCCTCCTCATCAGCACGCCACTCATTTCCCGAAACTTCTTCCATGCACATCTCACTCCAGCAACCGTTGCCGAGTTTGATCGACCTTCTCCATTCAGCATGTCTCCGAGGTAGCAAAATGTTTTCACACCTTCCAGCTTCACGCCGTCTCCAAGATTCAACTCAACATTTCCTCCATCTGCAGCTCCCTCTGTGCACACCTTGCATTTGAATGTAGCTGCCACACTGGTTAATGACCCTCTCAGACCACTACATTTTTGATGAACCCACTCAGCGCACAATGTACATTGAATGGAGTTCACTCCGACACCGTTCCTGCACACAGCACATGGCCACTTCCCTGTTCTTTCCACCTCATCACATGATTTATCACTTGCCATCACCTTCGCCTTTCCGATATTCACCTTCAGACGTTTTGTCTCCATGCATTCCTTCCACTTGTTCATTTTTTCCTTCAGTCCATTCATACTTTCCGCAATCAACACCAGATCATCTGCATACAACAACTCCCACGGTAAACCCTCCTTTACGTTCTGAGCCAGCACCTCCATCACAGCTACAAATAGTCGTGGACTTATTACCGACCCCTGATGCACTCCCGCCTTCACCTCAAACTCACCACTGTTCCCGTCCTTCGTCCTTACAGCTGTGGGCGCTCTTTTGTACATTGCCATCACTACTCTGATCAACCATTCCTCCACTCCTAACTTCCTCAATGCCCATGTCAATACTTCGCGTCGAACCCTGTCGAATGCTTTCTCCAGATCAACAAACCCAAGAAACAACTTCTTCCTCTTCTCCATGTACTTCTCCTGCTTGGCGGGAACAGGGCCTGACTGAATCCATCGAAGTCCTTTCCAAGGGTGTGGTGCTGACTGGGTCGACGTGGTGTGGTGCTGACCGGGCCAATGTGGTGTGGTGCTGACCAGGCTTGCCTATCCGGATGAAGATTGAAGAGCGTGGACAACGTGAAAAAGCCCCACCGAATCGTACAGCGTACAGCGAATCGTACAAAATCGTACAGCCTGACCGAATATCGTCACTTCGTGGCTGCTTCCGCCACCGAAATCCATCGCGGCTTGGCGATTTTGCCCTTGTTTGGAGAACACCCTGTGAGGCCTTCATCGGGGCCAAGCGAGCAAGGCTTCCGCCGCTGAAATCCAGCGCGGCTTGGGCGATTTTCCCCTTGTTTGGAGAACACCCAGCGAGGCCTTAATCGGAGTCGAGTGAGCAAGGGCGTATCAGGGCCTGGTTCGCGCCATTGACCGAGTGGTTCGCACCAACCGGAGCTGTTTGCGGATGACGTTTTGATGTCCTTGGACTTCGCGCTGGGCCGACGTGGTGTGGTGCTGACCGGGCCTCCACAGCTGTGGTGCTGACGCTGCCCCCCCCCCCCCCCCCGCCCAAGAATTTCCATGTTTTAAACGTTTCCCGGTGTGTACCCTGGTTTAGGATAGGTACACGGTATCCCTGCGCGTCGTAGGAGGCGACTAAGAGGGTTGGCGTCAGGAAGGGCATCCGGCCATAAAAACATTGCCTCAAAAAGCGAACCTATATATATACATATATATATACAGTCACGTGAAAAAGTAAGTACACCCCATGTAAAGTTTTGACTTTTTCAACATACTTCAACATACAGCTATTTGATCTTCATTTCAACAATATTGACAGATAAAGGTGATATAATATAACAAATATCATGAAACATTTACATTTTGAAGTCCATTGTATAATTTAAATAAACATAAATGCAAATTTTGCATGGGGAAAAAGTAAGTACACCCTTGGCTCTTATAGTTGTTATATCCCCCTTTGGCAGAAACAACCTCAAGTAGGCGTTTCTTTTAACGTCTACCAGTCTCTGACATCGACTAGGAGAAATTTTTGCCCACTCCTCCATGCAGAATTCATTCCGCTGTGCGATGTTTGAGGGGTTTCTTGCATGCACAGCTTTTTGAAATCCCCCCACATCTCGATGGGATTTAGATCCGGGCTTTGACTTGGCCATTCCAGAACCCTCCATTTCTTTATTTTCAGCCATTCCTTGGTGGATTCACTGGTATATTTAGGGTCATTGTCATGTTGCATGGTCCACATTCAGTTGCGCTTCAACTTTCTGACAGATGGCCTCACATTATCCTCAAGCACCCTCTGGAACAATGAAGAATTCATAGTGGATTCTATGATGGTGAGCTGCCCAGGCCCTGATGCAGCAAAGCTGCCCCAAACCATAATATTTGCACCACCATGCTTTATAGTTGGTATCAGGTTCTTGTGGTCAAATGCTGTCTTTGGTTTTCGCCAAACATGTCTTCTGGTACTGTGGCCAAATAGCTCTACCTTTGACTCATCTGTCCAGAGCACATTGTTCCAGATGTGCTGGTCTTTGCCTCGGTGTTCATTGGCAAACTTTAGTCTTGCCCTGATGTTCTTGATGGACAGCAAAGGTTTCCTCCTGGCACATCTCCCATATAGATCAAATTTGTGCAGCCTCTTTCTGAAGGTAGACTCGTGCACTTTGACATCCACAGTGGCAAGAGCTACCTGTAGGTCCCATGATGACATTCTGGTGTTCTTAGAGACTTCTTTCAGCATCTTGCTGTCTGCTCTCGGGCTGAACTTGCTGGGGCGGCCTGGCCTGAACAAGTTGGCAGTTGTTTGGAATCTTCTCCACTTGTAGATGATCTTCCGGACAGTCGAATGATTGATTTAAAATTGTTTGGAGATCTTCTTGAATCCCTTCCCAGACTTGTAGGCATCTATAACCTTCTTTCTGAAGGCCTCAGAGAGCTATTTTGATCTAGGCATGGTGACGCCGCACACTTCAACAACACAGAGCAAACCAAACTAAATGTCTGAGGTATCAATAAGACAGGTTCCTCCAAGATCCTCTCTAACGATGTTCTAATCATTTGCACCTGAGCTGGTGCACCTGATTCTAATTTTAGGTATTTGAAGTCGTGATAAATGTAGGGGTGTACTTACTTTTTCCACATGTGAAATTTGCATTTATGTTTATTTAAATTATACAATGGACTACAAAATGTAAATGTTTCCTGATATTTGTTATATTATATCACCTTTATCTATCAATATTGTTGAAATGAAGATCAAATAGCTGTATGTTGAAATATGTTGAAAAAGACAAAACTTTACATGGGGTGTACTTACTTTTTCACATGACTGTATGTATGTGTGTGTGTGTGTGTGTGTGTGTGTGTGTGTGTGTGTGTGTGTATGTATGTGTATATATATATATATATATATATATATATATATATATATATATATATGTATATATATATGTATATATATATGTATATATATGTATATAATTATATATATAATAATTCATTTATTTTGTATAGCGCTTTTCATGAAGCCCAAAGGCGCTTTGACAGAGTGCAAAACATAATGCATAACAAAACATGAAAACAACAATTGCAAAAAGACAAGAATCAATAGGGAAATATTTAAAGCAAAAGAAGGGAGAAGGAGAAGTGATCGTCAGGGGTTAAATGCTGTGGGTAGAATGTTGAATGCAGTGCTGAACAGGTGGGTCTTGAGTGATGTTTTGAATGTGGTGAGTGAGGAGGAGTCTCTGATGGTGTGAGGTAGTGAGTTCCAGAGGGTGGGAGCAGCGATGGAGAAGGCCCTGTCCCCCCAGGATCTGAATTTGATCCGGATGGGGGGGGTCAGGAGGTTGGTACCAGCAGAGCGGAGGTTGCGGGTGGGAGTGTGTCTGGAGAGGAGGTCAGCCAGGTAGGATGGGGCCAGGTTATGGAGGGCTTTGTAGGTCAAGAGGAGGATTTTGTACTGGATTCTCTGGGAGATGGGGAGCCAGTGAAGCTTGTAAAGGACGGGGGTGATGTGGTCACGGATCCGGGAATGGGTGAGTAGACGGGCAGCGGAGTTCTGAATGTATTGGAGTTTATTGGTGATTGTTGAGGGTGAACCATAGAGGAGGCCATTGCAGTCGTCCAGACGGGAGGTGACGAAGGCGTGGATGAGGGTTTCTGCAGCCGTGGAGGAGAGGGATGAGCGGAGACGGGCGATGTTTTTCAGGTGAAAGAAGGCTGTCTTTGTGATCTGTTTGGTGTATTTGTAGAAGGAGAGGGTTTGGTCAAAGATGACGCCAAGATTCCGGATGAGAGGGGAGGTGGATACTGGGATACCGTCGATGTTGAGGGCAAAGTTATGGGTGGATTTTGTGAGCGTTTTTGGGCCAATGATGATTATTTCAGATTTATCACAGTTAAGTTTGAGG
>NW_027616988.1:125000-161581 GCF_964187855.1 Myxine glutinosa
AATGGCCAACCTTCAAAGAGCAAATGTACAACATCTTCACAATGTCGCCATGAATAGAGATATCAAAATTCAACACAAATTCCAACAATGGGGGCTGTCTTCTTCTCAGACTTCAACCGAGCTGGAATAGGTATTTAATTTTGATATCTTACTTTCTATTTATATTTCAAGTTTAAATCATTGTATAATGAACACAAAAAGGGTCCATATGTGACAGATCCCCCCACCCCCTCTTTCCCTCCATTGTCGGTCATCACCAAACAATACGAATTTTGTTCTTTCCTGCCCCCATCCACTTGGTGTAGTTGGTTACCTTTATATCCCTGTGCACAATGTACTTGGAGTGCATGTACTCAACAGCATCAGCCATCTGGGGGAACAGGGAGATAAAATATTCAAACATGTACACAGATTGTGGTTGTTAAGATTTTACAATTTTGAGTGCAATTCTTTCTCTCATATTTCAAACCACATCATAAACATCACACTGAGGCTGAAACCAACTTCAGCTCACCTGCTTCATGGGAAACCACAACCCTTTTTCTGTAAGTTTCCTCAGAAGATGAATTTGGGAAGCGAGTGAACCTGCACACATCAGGCAGCAACATACAAGGGCAACACAATGAGATTCTTCATTTTTAAGAAACCAGTAGAGGGAAAGTTGTTTTGTTTTTGAAGATTTGAATGTTTCATTGTTAAAATAAACGCAAAATGAGAAAGATAAAACTTTGCATGCAAAATCAAAGGTCAGGGAAGAAAGAGCAAGGTGATAGAGGGCCACAGTTGGACACAATTAGGGGAAAGAATGAACAGGAAAAGTGGAGGAAGATAGGGAGAGAGACATAGAGGGGGGAGGAGGGGGGAGAGTAAACACAGGGCAATGCAAGTAAAGGGCAGAATGAAAAGAGGGTTCATGGGAAAACAATATCGAAAAAAGGATGTAGGGTGACATCAGATAGTGGTGCACCACATGCATCAAGTCTTCGAGGGGAGAATGTGATCGAATTGTTTCCAGAGGGCAGTTGCAGAAATGTGACAAAAGAGAAATAAAAAGTGTGCACTTTGAGTTTAACCAGGAGGGATCGACTTGTGCAGTGAAGGAGCGGGATACATATCTGTCTCTTCCAAGACACTGCCTCTTGACAGGCCGCATATATAAGAAGAGCAACCCCATCTGCCATATTAGGCAATTGCAATGTGTTTGAGCCTCATCACTTGATATGATAATAATTTTGAGAGATTCTTATTTAACAGAAACCAAATCAGTTTGTGATGCTGCCATCTCATCACCTAAATGAGAGGTAGCAAAATCACGAACGGGTCTCCTGGATCCTGTGGAATATAAAGCTCTCAAGAGGTCTCCATTGACCAACACAGACACCTTGAAGACTTTAAGTTTAAGGAACTAGCAACGGTACCCGCCCTAAGGGCGGGGCTTCAATTGGGAAGCCCAAATGAAAAGGCAAAATATCAGAAATTGAAGGCTTTTTATATTTTAAACGATTCATATCAACATCCGTTGAATCATATCACACGCAAATCATCAAAATCGAAACAGTACATGGCGCCCATTTTGAAAAAAGATTGAATTCTGCAAAACGGAAGCGACCACTACACGTCTTTCTCAGTCGCACGTTTATGTGTGAAGAGTGCGTGCCGAATCTAACACGGAAGCGGCCGCTGCACCTGTTTCTCAGTCGCTTTGCACACGCTGCCATGTTACTTCGGAGCCACACGTTTATATAGGAAGAGTTCGTCAGGGAGTCGGTCTACTCTCCACTGGTACGTAGAATAATCAGTATTTATAGAATTTCAACAAAAGCCACATCACTGTTCATATCGGTAAATATTATTCCATCGTGTTTGGAAAAACTGGTAAATTGGAAAATTTGAAAACTTGGAAAAACAATATAGCCTATTTAACTCCCAGGGGTCCCAGGAATACCCACCCAAAATATCGTTGCAATCGGTTGATCCGTTTTTGAGGTACCTTCGAACGGACAGACGGTCATTTTTGTGAATTATAGTGAGATTATTTGGAATGATGGAATCTGCAGCTCAGTTTGAAGACAGCTTTGAAATGTGATTCACGTCATGGCTGATGGTAAAGCCTACAAAGTGAAGAAACCGAACCACTTCCTGTGTTTGACCAGGAAAAACGATCAGTTGGTTGTTTTTTACAATCGTGCCGGAGTGACAGGGTGAAAGTGAGATTTGTCAGAACTGAAAGAGATGGTCCAACAATCACGACATCAAAATTCATGTTTACTAAAATCTAACTTATTGAGCTACTCAAGTAAAAGTGGACATGATAGACACAAACAGTGGATTTTCAGTAAAATGACGTCAGAAACCTCACCTGCTTCCATATACTCAAAAATTAAGGGCCTGCGCTCAAAGTATGAACATCTTGTATCGATGAAGATAAACTTCACTGAAGGGAAACAAGATAGTGTTGCATGCGTTAATATGGCATAAGAATCTTACCCAAAGTCAAACACCTTTCAACAACATGATCAACAACATGCACATTTTTTGTGATGACAAGTAGTCAACAGGTGAGCCTCAACATAATCCCTTCACCATCACCATTCATGATCTTGTATGAAAACATTTATCTGGGTACTGTGTGTACGAATCGCAATTCGTATCGAGTGGACTCAAGTTTCGGCAAACAACTGATCAGAATTCTTCCGAGAACACGACATTTGGCGAACACACAACTCGAATGCAGTTGGCTCAGTATATTTGATTTATAGTGTGTTGGAATCTCATTATTGATTACACAAAAGCAAATGAAAGTAAAACGCAAAGAGCTGATAAGAGGATCCGGTTTCCGGCAGCAGCTTCTCATCTTCTCTTTGCTTGTTGACCAATTTTGTTCGTATCGTGGGCACATTAGCAGACATTTTGTGTGCCTTTTTTGTTGCTTTTATATCTTGCACTCAGCAGTTAGTTAATCGTTGTTTTCTCACATAGTCAATCACCATCACCATCACTATACATCATGAAGAAGCTTGGTGTTGGCTTCACCGTTAAGGTTGCTGGCTGAAGATCTTCGGGTGTTGAATTTGAGCCCATATTACGCCCCTGAAATACCACCAAGTGTTGACTCAGCCTGTTATCCTTCAGACGTCGCAAAATGAGTACCGGCCTACTGGTAATAGGGGCACTGCATCAGCGGTACAGCCACAATTCTAGAAAGTGATGCAACCAGCAGCCACATACTGCATACGAAACAACAACTCTTCCCATCCTCGCTAAAAACCGTCCTTATTCAGCTTGTTCAGCGTCTGTGTCCTCTTCCCCGTTCTCTCACTCCATCTTCCATCAAGTGTCGTCCTCTTGCATCCAATACCCTGCTGTCGATGAAGTACCAGTCTGATGGTGGGATCTGCACCGAGACTCAAGAGCTCAAGTGTGCTTCCCATGAATCCGATGCACCATCCTGTCAAACCTCCAAGACAAATAATGTCTTTCTTGGTGTTTGTTGTAAATTTTACAGGTCTTTGAATGAAATAGAACTGCATTTCAATATCAATATGTATATTTATTCCATAAAACTAGTTGTTCAAGTCTCTGAGACAGGAATTGTGATGGTCATTTTATTGCAAGTACTTTCAATTTTGCTCAGAGATGTCATGATAAAGAAGAAGAACCACCCATTTTCGGCTTCAGAAAGATTTTCCGACATTGAAATCAAATTTTAATGTCACCACGGAGTGGAGGGGATGTTCCAGAGAAGCACGAGTGGTCGCATGCACTCGCAATACGCAAAATAAATGAAATACAGAAGCTGGTACGTTTGTGCAACCAAGTGCACAGCACAACAAATGTGCCTGCACGAGTGTGCATGTTCGGGTTTGGTGGTTGCGAAATCGCAAAAAATTAACAGATAACTTCTCGTCACCAAATTTGGCATCTGAGCCCTTTATAACTACAGGCAGGTCCAAAGCACAAGAAAAAAGAACGGAACTTGAACTCGGAATGCTCAGCACTCCACTTGAACTCGGAATGCCATCCTGTATAGGTCGCCACTCTGACGCAGGTAAGCCATATTTCTATTTAAGAACAAGCAATCCAAAAAGGGGCTGACAGGATGGCTTAGAGCTCCAGAGGCATGCAGATTCGCCTCAAGGCCGTCTTGCCTGGGATGGAAACTCGACCCAGCGAATAAATTGTCATCCCGGTGTTTGGCGGACAGGGTGATTCAATAATTGTGCCATCCCGTGGAGGGAAGTCAAACTAGCATCCTGAATTACTTGGTGGGCGTTAAAGACCCAGGGTGTCCTTTGCGAAGAGTGGGCGAGCTATCGCCAGCACCCCAGCCAAGTTACAACTTCCTGTCCTAACTCCTGCTGGGAAGGCAATGGCAAGCCATCCAATGAGCAATCCAATTCCCTTGCTGAGGAAGCTCCCTTGGTGGCACCGGCATTGTGTGATTGCGTATGAAGAGACGGAGCTGAGAGGTGTTTTGCAAACTTTAACTGTGGCTTTGATCGAGTTGAAAAAAAGTCAACAGTTGAAGTAAGTGAGAAATTCATGCGACAGAAGCACAATTTGTAACTTGTTTTTTTTCACACTGTGAGAATTAAAATAAAGACCAATTACAGCAATGTCGACCCAAGAAGGAAGCCGGACATAAACAATGCAGTACCTATAGATAGTCTACACCCCCCTTCAAACTTTTTACCGCTTGTTGGCTTATAGCCTGGAATTAAATTGCATTAGACCAGACGTTTTCCACCTGGATTTACACATCGTAACCCACAACTTCCAAGTGAAAAACAAATTCAACAAATTTGAGAAAATCAATTAAAAAGACAAAACTAGTTTATCTTGGTGGAATAAGTGTCCACCCCCCTGAGTTAATACTCTGTGGACACACCTTTGACATATTATATCTACTAGCAATGGTACCCGCCCTATGGGCGGAGCTCCAATTGGGAAGCACAAATGAAAAGGCAAAATATCAGAAATTGAAGGGTTTTTAAAATTTTTTAAACGATTCATATAAACATCCGTTGAATCATATCACACACAAATCATCAAAATCTAAACAGTATCTTTAGAATTTCAACAAAAGCCACATCACTGTTCATATCGGTAAATATTATTCCATCGTGTTTCTAATCGTGATCGATACACCATGATCGTGATGATCGTGATCGTGAATCGTGATCGATAATAGTGTTCACAATCGCTCTGTCGTATGTACTCCCGATACGTGTAACTGCACCAAATCAACAGTTAAAAAGATTTTGAGCCGATTGCTGTTACGGCCTTGGCAAGATCGATGGAGACAGCGTTTATTATACTTTTAATGAAGGACACTGTCTCAAGCCACAGTCCCCATCATGGATGGGGCTCAGCGGTTTACCAGAGCCTGACGGCGAAGGGCAAGGCACACGCTGGCCCGAACAGTGAAGCGCGCATGCGGCCCCGGACATCGAAGGGCATTAAACGTTCATTAAACATTAAACGTTCATTACACGTTCATTAAAGGATTACGAAATGAAAAACATTATGAAATTACGTTCACAACGTCACGTCAAACACTACCGTGAACACATACATCATCACAATGAACGTTATGCGAACGCGAATGTTATGCGGGAGTCCAAACCTGAGAATACTGGAGACCAAAGCTGAAATTGGGAAAACTAAATAGCTTATTTTACTCCTGGAGATCCCAGGATTACCCACACAAAATATCGTTTCGATCGGTTGAGCCGTTTTTGCGGTACCTTCGAACTGACGGACAGACATTTGGTGAATGAAAGTAAGATATATACGTGCAAGATGTGTGTGTGTGTGTGTGTGTATATATATATATATATATATATATATATATATATATATATATATATATATATATATATACAGACATACATATACAGACATTGCATTTAATATGGAATATTTTTTTTGTGGGGGTGAACTTACTTTTCAAGATGACTTAGAACCAAAAGTTCATTGGAATTATGTTGAAATTATTCTAGATTTTGTTAATGTTACCTTTAAAAGAAACAAAAACCACATTTGACATTTTGAAGCAAATAAATTGATCCTTGAAAGTGATGTAAACTGATATCGAACTCAATTCACGGACAGTACTGTGTTAAACTTCTGTGCGTTTTAAAGAAGTATCTCTTTAGTTTGCACATTAGCCAAAAATTTTTTCAACAAAAACAAAAGTTAAATTACGACTGGGATTACGGACAGTAAAATTACAGTTAAGTACTTCGTGTAACCCCCACGAGCATTCAGGAGGGCACGTCCACGTCGAGGCATGCTGTTCACGAGATTTGCCAAGGTTTGGACAGGAATCGATTGCCATGCAGTGACAATAGTCTGCTGCAATTCACGCACAGAGGTCGGCTGCTGGTCCAAGTTGTCAATTTGACGTGTTAATTCTGCCCACAAGTTCTCTATCGGATTCATATCCGGGGACATGGCAGGCCACTCCATATGCTCGACACCACGGTCAGCAAGAAAGTGTTGGATCATGCGAGCACGATGAGGCTGTGCATCGTCATCTTGGAAGACAAAGTTTCCTCGAAAGGCTGCACGAGCAAATGGAAGCAATGTTTCTTCCAGAATGACCCTGTACTTGAACTGGTTCAGGTTTCCATTCAGAACAACCAGGTCAGTTTTGACCCTGCATGAAAAGCAGCCCAAACGGTCACCCCACCACCTCCAGATTGGACTCTTGGCACTATACAATCTTCGTTGTAGGCTTCATGCACTTGTCTGCGCACTCGGACGCGGCCATCTTGACGATAGACCAGAAATATAGACTCGTCACTGAAGGTCACGTGATTCCAGTGTCCTGGCTGCCATTGACGGTGCTCTCTGGCCCACTGCAATCGGCCCTGGCTGTGTTGTCTGGTCAGGCGTGGCTTTCTCAGGGGACGCCTGGCACGATAGCCTGCTTGAACCAATCGTTGGTTGACTAGCCTTCTGGATACAGGCACATTTGTCAGTTGATGCCACTCAGCCCTACGCCGATTAGCTGACTTGGTACGGCCATTGCAGACTAACCGGTGCAGCTGGCGATCATCTCTCCTTGTGGTTCTGCGTGGACGTCCTGGCCTCGGTATTGGAGTAGGGACACCCCTCTGAGCATTTCGTTTCAGGATCTTTGACACCTGACCTTGAGTGATGCCATACTGCCGAGCAATAGCACGCTGTTTCATGCCAGAATTTCGTAAAGCCACCACTCCATGACAAACAGCATTGTCAAGTTGACGGACCATCTCCAGAGGAAGCGGCAATAACTTTTGTAGACGTGCAGCAGTTGTTTTCCACTAATACAGAATGCAACAACACTTGTATACCCGATTGTGAAGCCAATCGTCAAATGTACCTGTGCTTACATTTTGTCACGCCACCTGTGATATAATCCTGTTATTGACTTCTTGCTGCCAAAGACATTCAGTGACATGGTTGTTTCAACAAAGACATCACCGAAGGGTAAAAAAAACTCACCAGATTGATATACTGAGTTCAGAAAGTAAACCCAAGTCAAGAAAAAAAATAATTCCATATTAAATGCCAAGTCTGTATAAACAAACAACAACAACAGGCATTTTAAGGCCATTTTCCCTGCAAGAGCGGGGGTTCGCCTTGCGGTCCCCATGACAATCTTCTCCATTTTGCCCTATTTTCTGCATCTCCCCTTGTTAACCCCCTTGCCCGCATTTCTTCTTCGACCATCTTTAGCCAAGTCTTTCTCAGTCTTCCCCGTCCTCTACTTCCTTCATTCATTCTCCTTCCTTCCTTGTATACATACATATATATATATATATATATATATATATATATATATATATATATATATATATATATATATATATATATATATATATATGTGTATATATATATATATATATATATATATATATATATATATATATATATATATATATACATACACATACATATACACCACTTTTTGGTGGTCGTGTGGATTTTTTGGCCATTGAGTCTGCCCTCTGCATAGCCCCGGCTCTGCTCCCTGCTTCGCCTGCCCGGCTCCTTCACCTGCTCGCTGTTTCCTCGGGCACGCTCTCGTGGGTTGTGACCATCGCAGCGGTTTGGTGGCGGTTTCCCGCCGTGATCTAGATTTGTAGCGGCGGCGGTCGATTGCCGCTGCATTTGCCGCTTTGCCGTGATCAACCTTGGCCTCGTGATCGTCTCTTTGCTCCTGCCTGCCCTCTGCTTGGTCCCGGCTCTGCTCCTGGCTTCACCTACCTGGCTCCTTCGTTTCCTCAGGCCGACTCCCGTGGGTTGGGACCATTGTTTCACCTCCTCAACCTTGGCCCCGTCTCGTCTCTCCGCTCCTGCCTGGCATGGCTCTGCGGTACTCCGCCGCAAGGCTCCTTCTGCTCAATACCCGCTCCACCCCATCATGCATCTCTGCCATCAAATCAAATGGACTCCGACGACGACCCAGGTACATTCACCGTGGCTCCGGTCGTAAGTTTGTATACTTGCAATCAGGTCACTCCATCCCCGTCCTCTGGTCGGCTCAGCGCACTCTCACTCTTCGTCCCAGCGCACCTGGTCACAGCAACGCACACGATCGCACCTCCTGCCTACGAACCCTGGCTAAATCACCTGAATTCATCTCTGCTGTTCAAAACAACATCAAGCTCACCCTGTTCAACGCCCGGTCCCTCAACAACAAATGCCTCATCCTGAACGAATACATCCTGGATAACAAACTGGACTTTCTCTGTCTCACTGAAACCTGGCAACAATCTCTGGACTACTACACACTCAACCTCACCACACCCAATGGATATTCCTACGTCAATAAACCACACTCGGGGGGGCGAGGTGGTGGAATTGCCGTTATCCACCGTCAAGACATCAGGACCAGCCTCATCCCCATCGCCTCATCCTCATCATTTGAACACCTGGCTTTTAAACTCTCTGGTCGCACGCAGTCAGTCATGGCTGTCGTCTACCGCCCTCCCAAACCACACCCATCATTCCTGTCTGACTTCTCCTACTTTCTGACCCAGCTATGTTCCCTCTCCCCCTCAATCCTCCTCCTTGGTGATTTCAATATCCACATGGACTCCACTGACTCCACAATAACCACTGACTTCACTGATTTACTCACCTGCTTTAACCTCACTCAACATGTCGACTTTCCTACCCATAACCGTGGGCACATTCTGGACCTTGTCTGCTCCACTGGTTTAAATTTGCACCATCTCTCTGGTTCCGACCTCACCCTCTCTGACCACTTAGCTATCACTATGACCATCAACATCCCCACCCCAGCACCAAGGCATTATCGCACTATCAACTTCCGTAAGCTAAACGCTCTTTCACCTACCTCATTCTCATCCACCCTCTCTGATAAAATGTCCACTTCTCCCTTCGTTGACCTCCACACCCCTTCCGACCTCACTGACTACTACAACCACATTCTCTCCTCCTGCCTTGACCAGCTTGCGCCTGTAAAAACCAAAACAGTTTCTTTCACCCATTCTTCTTCCTGGTTTACCCCTGAACTCCGCCTGATGAAAACTCGTGCTCGCCAACTTGAAAGACTCCGCAATAAAACAGGTCTCACAGTTCACTCCCAAGCCTACAAGGACCACCTACAACACTACAAAGATGCCCTCTCCCACGCCCGCTCCGCCTACTACTCTCAAATTATCCACTCTGGCTCCGGAAACCCAAAAGCACTCTTCTCGACAATAAACAAACTCCTCCGCCCCCTGAACACCACCACCCAGTCATTCACAGTAGACAACTGCATCTCCTTCCTCTCTTTCTTCCAACGCAAAATTGACAACATCTACAACAGCTTGACCACCGCCGCACCCGCTCCCCCTCCAACCACCTGCCCCCCCTTGTCCTGCCATCCCCTGTCTCGGTTCTCCCCAATCTCCCCTACTGACCTCTCTGAACTCCTCATAGGAATGAAAACTGCCACCTGCACTCTTGACCCCATCCCCTCCAGCTTTGTCAAGGCCTCCCTCCCTGCTCTCTCTCCACTTATCATTGCAACAATAAACTCCTCCCTGTCTACAGGCATCACCCCACCTTTCCTCAAAATTGCTGCTGTTACCACCATTCTAAAAAAACCTGGTCTAAACCCTGACACCCTAAACAACTTCAGACCCATCTCCAACCTACCCTTTCTGTCAAAAGCTTTGGAACGCGCTGTAGCCACTCAACTCAAACATCACCTCTCTGCCAATAACCTGTATGAAACATTCCAATCCGGATTCCGCTCCAACCACAGTTCTGAAACTGCTCTCCTCAAAATCACCAACGACCTTCTCCTCTCCTCTGACGCTGGCAACCTCAACATTCTCGTCCTCCTCGACCTCAGCCCTGCCTTTGACACCATCGATCACATCATCCTCCTCACCCGACTTGAATCCACCTTTAACGTTACCGGCACTGCCCTCTCTTGGATTAAATCATACCTCTCTGACAGATGCCCGTTCATCTCAATCAATAACTGCAAATCCCCCACTGCTCGCCTCCCCCAAGGTGTCCCCCAAGGTTCAGTTCTTGGCCCCCTCCTCTTCATCCTTTACCTGTCCCCCCTCGGTCACTTAATCCGCCGTCATGGTCTCCAATTCCACTGCTTCGCCGATGGCATCCAGCTTTTCATCTCCACCAAGTCCGTCTCCACCGACACCCACTCTATCCTGACAAACTGCATCACTGAAATAAAATCCTGGCTTCAAATCAACTTCCTCAAGCTTAACTGTGATAAATCTGAAATAATCATCATCGGCCCAAAAACGCTCACAAAATCCACCCATAACTTTGCCCTCAACATCGACGGTATCCCAGTATCCACCTCCCCTCACATCCGGAATCTTGGCGTCATCTTTGACCAAACCCTCTCCTTCGACAAATACACGAAACAGATCACAAAGTCAGCCTTCTTTCACCTGAAAAACATTGCCCGTCTCCGCTCATCCCTCTCCTCCACGGCTTCAGAAACCCTCATCCACGCCTTCATCACCTCCCGTCTGGACTACTGCAATAGCCTCCTCTATGGTTCACCCTCAAACATCACCAATAAACTCCAATACATTCAGAACTCCGCTGCCTGTCTACTCACCCATTCCCGGACCCGTGACCACATCACCCCCGTCCTTTACAAGCTTCACTGGCTCCCCATCCCCCAGAGAATCCAGTACAAAATCCTCCTCTTGACATACAAAGCCCTCCATAACCTGGCCCCATCCTACCTGGCTGACCTCCTCTCCAGACACACTCCCACCCGCAACCTCCGCTCTGCTGGTACCAACCTCCTGACCCCCCCCCCCCCTCCCTCATCCGGACCAAATTCAGATCCTGGGGGGACAGGGCCTTCTCCATCGCTGCTCCCACCCTCTGGAACTCACTACCTCACACCATCAGAGACTCCTCCTCACTCACCACATTCAAAACATCACTAAAGACCCACCTGTTCAACACTGCATTCAACATTCAACCCACAGCATTTAACCCCTGACTATCTCTTCTCCTTCTCCCTCCTTTTGCTTTAAATATTTCCCTATTGATTCTTGTCTTTTTGCAATTGTTGTTTTCATGTATTGTTATGCATTATGTTTTCCACTCTGTCAAAGCGCCTTTGGGCTTCTTGAAAAGTGTTACGTGGTCCTCCCGGTAACTACCTGGTCTTGGTGACCCCCGGACCGTGGGAGGACCCCGCCAGAAAGATATATGATTTATACGCTTTCGTAATGCAATCAATATGAAAGACACAAACAATTCAGGTCAATAAGCAACCCCACACTAAGGATCCGGATTAATTAATAATATATTCTCAATCCATCAACAACAATCAACAATATTACTCAGATGGCCATCTCATATATTTCCCCCCTTTCCCCACTCACGACCCCTCAATAGTCACTGTCCCTCACAATGTCTCTGGGCCCCTCCAGACCAAGGTGAAGGTCGACTTCTCCGCACACGGGCGGTTGAACGGACCCCTGGCTGACGTGCTCCAAACGTGCACGTCACGTACCGGGAACAGCTGCTGCAGCGCACACCTCCTTGCAAAGCAAAGCGGGCAAAGTAAAGCGCGCGAGGCCCAAGGTGCGACCCGTACATGCCCTCGGAGGCGTCGAGGTGAACAGTGCCGGACGCTTGGTTCCTTCCAGGAAGCCACGGCAACCTGACACGTAACAGGCAATCCCCCCGCGCAGGTAACTCCTCTCGCCAGACGGGCTTTTCAAACTCAGCGTTCCCAACGCTAATCAATATCGACACCGCTCGCGTCGGAGCTGGGCGAGGAAAAAAGAAGATGGCCGCTTCTCCAGGACCCCGTCTCTTTTTTCTCTTCCGGTTCACCATCCCGTTTCCGGTCTCCTGTTATCAGGAGTGCCTCTAACCCTTTAACCACAACAACCTTTAATAGAATAAACATTAATAAGCAATGACCTGAATAGTAATTCCATACATCCGGAATCCGTAACACTCCCCCCCTTCAAGAAAGAAAGTTTGAACACCGCGAAAACCTTCTTTGCAGGCCAACTTTGATAAACAAACAAGATATCTCACACCCCAAATCATCAGTTCCCCCGGGCACAATTATCACATCTCAAAAATAAAGCAACAAAATTTCACAAAACCCCCCCGATTAATTCACTCTGGACAAAGCGTCCGCCACGACATTGTCCCGGCCCCTTGCATGTTCAATTTCCAAGTTGAACCCCTGCAAAGCCAAACTCCATCTCATCAACCTCTGATTTTTATTTTTCATTCTTTGAATGAAGGTTAAGGGGTTGTGATCCGTAAAGACCTTTATGGGAAAGGACGTGATTCCTAAATACACCTCATAATGTTGAAGCCCTAGCAGGAGAGCAAGGGTCTCTTTCTCCACAGTGGCATAATTTGCCTGATGTTTATTGAACTTTTTGGAGTAGTAGCACACGGGGTGGTCCACTCCATCCTCATCTTCCTGTAACAGGACTGCTCCAGCCCCCACATCGCTGGCATCTACGGCCAACTTGAAAGGTGCTTGAAAGTCCGGAGCGGTTAGGACCGGAGAGCTCATTAGTATCGCTTTGACGTGGGCAAAGGCCGCCTGACATTTGCCATCCCAAACGAATGGGGTCTCCTTTCTCAACAAACTCGTTAAAGGGGCTACCACATCCGAAAAATTCTTACAGAACCGCCGGTACCTTTGGGACTTGGAAGCGATCGATAGCTTCCACCTTGGCGGTCACTGGTTGTACCTGACCCTGCCCTACATGGCCGAGGAACACTACTTGTGCTCTTACAAACTCACTCTTGGCTAAGTTGATGGTCAGCCCTGCCTCGGACATCGTCTGAAAAAATGCATGGATTTGCTTAAGGTGGTCTTCCATGGTCATGGTGTGGATGATTACATCATCCAGATATTCCTCCACCCCCTCCAGGTCTGCAATGAGCCTATTAATCAGTCGTTGAAATGTAGCCGGCCCGTTCTTCAATCCAAAGGGGAGGACCTTGTACTGATATAACCCATTCGGAGTGACCAAAGCTGAGATTTCTTTGGCTCTATCGGTAAGAGAAATCTGCCAATACCCTTTCAGCAAGTCAAATTTGGTAACAAATTTAGCTGGGCCTATTCGATCAATACAGTCGTCAATCCTCGGGAGGGGATAGGAGTCGGTCTTGGTCACTGCATTCACCCGTTTTAAATCTGTACAACACCGAAAGCTGCCATCGGGTTTCGGAACCAACACACATGGGGAGCTCCATTCACTGTTGCTTGGTTCGATGATGTCATTGTCCAACATATATTGCATCTCCTTCCGAAGATACTCCATCTTCACCGGGTTCATCCGATAGGGGTGTTGTTTCACCGGAGTGGCCTCCCCCACCTCGATATCATGATATACTAAGTCCGTACGACCAGGTACATCTGTGAACAAATGTTTAAATTCGAAAATTAGGCTGGACAGTTGTCCTTGCTGTTCCCTCGTCAAATGACCTAACTTCTCATTCAAATGACTCAACATTTCGGTGTTCGTCAATTTGGGGCAGGCCTGGTCATCCAAGTTATCAAACTTCACACCGGCGTCTCCGTCCATTTTCACCGGTACGACAGGTGAGACAGGAACTATGTCTTCCACCGGTTCCCTCTCATGATATTTCTTCAGTCGGTTGACATGACACAACTGTCGCTTTTTCCGTCGGTCGGGAGTGGTCACCACGTAGTCTGTCTCATTCACCCTCTCCTCAACTGCATAAGGACCGAAATATCTAGCCTGGAGGGGCTGACCTGGAACGGGAAGCAATACTAGCACCCGGTCCTGAGGACTGAAATTCCTTATCTGCGAGGTCTTGTCATGTCTCTCCTTCATTTTCCCCTGGACCATTCTCAAGTTCCGTCGTGCCACATCACAAGCCTTTGCCAATCGGTGTTTCACTGTGGACACATACTCCACCATCGGTGTCTGGGACTCCTGTAGTAACCACTGTTCTTTCACCAATTTCAACGGTCCTCGCACTGCGTGTCCAAACACAAGTTCAAACGGACTGAATCCCAAGGAATCCTGCACGGACTCCCTCGCAGCAAACAACAATAGGGGTATCCCTTCATCCCAATCCTTGGCACATTCAAAACAATACGTTCGGATCATATTCTTTAAAGTCTGGTGAAACCTTTCCAGGGCGCCTTGGCTCTCGGGATGGTACGCGCTGGATCTTACTTGTTCCACCCCCAACAGGTGTACCACTTGCTGGAAAAGCGTGGACATGAAATTGGAACCCTGATCAGATTGGATGACTTAGGTAGACCACCCAAAGTGAAAAATTTAATCAAGGCCTTTGTAATAACTGCCGCCATGATTTTCCTCAGAGGCACTGCCTCCGGGAACCTGGTGGATGCGCACATGATGGTCAGTAAGTATTGATGTCCAGCTTTGGTTTTGGGTAAAGGGCTCACACAGTCCACAATGACTCGGCTGAATGGCTCTTCAAAAGCTGGAATTGGCTTTAAAGGGGCGGATGGGATTTTTTGATTCGGCTTTCCCACCAGCCGACAAGAATGGCAGGACTTGCAGAAGTCCGCCACATCCCGTCGCAATCCCGGCCAGAAAAAATGTACCAATATCCTGTCACAGGTCTTGTTCACTCCCAGGTGCCCGGCCCAAGGGGTCTCATGTGCCAAACTCAATATCTCCTTCCGGTACAGCGGTGGCACCACAATCTGATAGTGAACTTTCCACTCATCATCTGCGGGCACCTCCGGTGGCCTCCATTTCCTCATTAGGGTTTCCCCCTTCATGAAATACCCAACAGGTATCTTCGTAGCCTCTTCTTCCGTAACGGCTTTCTCAATTAAACTCTGGATCTCCGAGTCTTCGTGT
This sequence comes from Myxine glutinosa, assembly GCF_964187855.1. Taxonomy (NCBI): domain Eukaryota; kingdom Metazoa; phylum Chordata; class Myxini; order Myxiniformes; family Myxinidae; genus Myxine; species Myxine glutinosa. The sequence continues at coordinate 140,357 of NW_027616988.1, forward strand.
TGCTCTTCCACCAGTCTCCTTCGGACCAGCGCGGTTTGCTCAACTTCGTTCCCCGCGGTCTCCGACGGACACTCCACGTCCCCTTTTGTTCCAGACGCTACCGTTTCTCAAAATCCCTGGGTATCGCTCCCCTGGTTATTTCCCCTTTCCGAGTTGTCTTCCCGTACCTCTAAGGGTTCCAACTCCCCCTCTCTTTCTTCCTCCTTCTCTTCCGAGTGCTTTCTACCCATAGCCCGAGTCACTGCACAGGATGGAAAGATACCCGGAATCTCCATCTCTAACCGAGTGGTGTTATTTTCCTTACTGGGCTTTTCCACCAACATTGGATTACCAGAAACTCGACCCCCGGCCAAATCATTCCCGATAATAAAAGAGATTCCCTCCACAGGAAGGGTGGCTTGTAAGCCTAAGGTTGACCGGCCCTGATACCAACTCAGAACTCAACTGGATGACATGAAGCGGAGCTTTAAGATAGCCCCCGACCCCCTGTAAAAGCACACTAACCCCAGTTGCCGTCTTCTCTGACAATGGCAAAATGCCCTCCAGCATCAACGATTGGTGGGCTCCTGTGTCCCTCAATACCCTAACTGGCTTCTGGTTACTCGGGTCGCCATCCAGCGACACGAACCCCTCTGAAATGAAAGGTTTGTAGCCCTCATGAACAAGGCTTTCCCGGGACGCCGTACCTTTGACAGGGGAATCTTCACCAGGCTCTGCTCTCCAAGAATGATTTCTCACACTTGTCAGTGCATTCGGAGTCGCACTAGACTGATTCCGTTCCGGGTTCTCCCTTTTCCTGAGGTAACATTGGGACATCAAGTGTCCAGTTTTATGGCAAAAAGCACAAGTAGGCCCGGAGAAGAACCTCGGGGTCGGCCTTGAGCCCCCCGGAAAATAAGTTTGTCTTGGGCCCGTAGCCCTCTGATTTCTAACAGTTGGGGTATCAGAGTTGTCCCCATAATCATCTCGAGGCCGCCGCCATGTATTGTCGTTCTCAGCACCGGGTGTTCCATAACTCCCCTGCTGAAGTCTAGGCGAGGAGTTAGGTTTGTGGACCCCTATCCGGTGTGTTAAGGCATAATCATCTGCCATGGTGGCTGCGTCCCACAACTTTGGTACTTTCTTTTCCTGCAGGTACACTTTGATGTCCTCGTGGACACACTGTTGAAATTCCTCCACCAGGATCAAGTCACGCAATGCTTCGAAGTCTTTCCCGACTCCTTTTGACTCACACCACCGATCAAACATGTTTTCTTTCACTCTGGCAAACTCCACATGGGTCTCACTCTCCCTCTTCCTGGCATTCCTGAATTTTTGCCGGTAAGCTTCAGGAACCAACTCATAGGCTTTGAGAATGTGCTTCTTCAATACCTCATAATCTGCACATTGGTCCATTGGTAGCGCCGAATAAATATCTTGAGCTTAACCCACCAGCACACTTTGCACTAGTATGGTCCAGGCCTCCTCCGGCCAGTTTAACTGTCGAGCCACTTTCTCAAAGTGTGGAAAAAATTTAGCGACTTCCTTTTCACTGAAGGATGGAACCAGCCTCACATGTCTGCCCACATCCCAGGTGTTCTGGCTAGGTGTCGGACCAGTCAGCAAGGGTGGTACCTCTCCCCGTTCTCTCATTAACTCCAGCTCCTTGAATTTAATTTCTTGCTGAAGCGCCATGTCACGTTCCTTTAATTCCCTTTCGGCTTTTCTCTCCTCTGCTTCGAGTTCCCTTGCAGCTCTCCTCTCCTCTGCTTTTCTCCCTTCTAACCTTTCCTGGAGTTCTCGTTCCACTCTCCTTTCCTCTGCTTGTTTCTCTTCTCTCCTCTCTTCTGCTTTCCTTTCCTCTGTTTTCATCCTTTCTAACCTTTCCTGGAGTTCTCGTTCCACTCTCCTTTCTTCTGCCTGCTTCTATTCTCTCCTCTCTTCTGCTTTCCTTTCCTCTTCTGATCTTTCCTTTTCTGCTTTCCTTTCTTCTTCTGCTCTTTCCTTTTCTGCTTTCCTTTCTTCTTCTGCTCTTTCCTTTTCTGCTTTCCTTTCTTCTTCTGCTCTTTCCTTTTCTGCTTTCCTTTCTTCTTCTTTGATCCGTTCCTGGCTCCGTAATTGCAACTCCAGTTTCCGGAGCTCAACGTCTTCTGGTTCTTCGGGTAGCCACTCCCAGGCTAACTCGTCCCATGTTCCTAATCCCACCATAGATTGTATCACCGCGGTCTGCAACTCTGCCTTCCTCAAATTAGTTCGGACCTCCAAGTTAAAATGTTTGGCCAATTTCAAGAGGTCCGCTTTTAGTAACGCTCGGAACTGTACCTCACTAGGTGTTACCGCAAAGTTCTGTGCAACAAACGCCATGGTGACTATCGTTAACACCTGTTAACCTTCACCCAAGACTTTACCACAATTTCTCAAAAAATTTCCAATTAATAATTAATTAATTAATTTTAATTACTAAAAATTATTATTTTATTATGTTATACAATTTTAGATCCCGGAATTCAATTGGACGAGCCCCCAATTCTGTTACGTGGTCCTCCCGGTAACTACCTGGTCTTGGTGACCCCCGGACCGTGGGAGGACCCCGCCAGAAAGATATATGATTTATACGCTTTCGTAATGCAATCAATATGAAAGACACAAACAATTCAGGTCAATAAGCAACCCCACACTAAGGATCCGGATTAATTAATAATATATTCTCAATCCATCAACAACAATCAACAATATTACTCAGATGGCCATCTCATATATTTCCCCCCTTTCCCCACTCACGACCCCTCAATAGTCACTGTTCCTCACAATGTCTCTGGGCCCCTCCAGACCAAGGTGAAGGTCGACTTCTCCGCACACGGGCGGTTGAACGGACCCCTGGCTGACGTGCTCCAAACGTGCACGTCACGTACAGGGAACAGCTGCTGCAGCGCACACCTCCTTGCAAAGCAAAGCGGGCAAAGCAAAGCGCGGCTGGCAAAGCGCGCGAGGCCCAAGGTGCGACCCGTACACGCCCTCGGAGGCGTCGAAGTGAACAGTGCCGGACGCTTGGGTCCTTCCAGGAAGCCACGGCAACCTGACACGTAACAGGCAATCCCCCCGCGCAGGTAACTCCTCTCGCCAGACGGGCTTTTCAAACTCAGCGTTCCCAACGCTAATCAATATCGACACCGCTCGCGTCGGAGCTGGGCGAGGAAAAAAGAAGATGGCCGCTTCTCCAGGACCTCATCTCTTTTTTATCTTCCGGTTCACCATCCCGTTTCCGGTCTCCTGTTATCAGGAGCGCCTCTAACCCTTTAACCACAACAACCTTTAATAGAATAAACAGTAATAAGCAATGACCTGAATAGTAATTCCATACATCCGGAATCCGTAACAAAAGCGCTATACAAAATAAATGAATTATTATTATTATTATTATTACTAGGACGTGCCCGCACGTACGTGCTTGCCCGTACGTGCTTGCCCGTACGTGCGTGCAAAAAAACATGCGTGCAAACAACAACAACAAAAAAACAACTTTGAAACCACGTGGCAGTAACGACCACAGAACCCCCCCTCTATTTACATGAAATGGTTTGGTCCATTCGCAAAGCCAGTAACGACCACAGAACCCCCCCCCCCCCCTCTATTTACATGAAATGGTTTGGACCATTCGCAAAGCCAAAGCGAACGGCTTGCGAGTACGGTGACCATACCTTGGGAACCACTTGTCCGATTAATTTCAAACCTTGAAAAGGCACATCCTCGGGTGCCCAGCAATATACCTGGCAAGTTTCAAGTATATCGGACCGGTAGTTGTCGAGAAACAGCGGTCACAGACAAACAAACACACACACACACACACACACACACACACACATACACACAGAGATTACTGGAATTATAGATAGATTAATATATATATATATATATATATATATATATATATATATACATATATACATACATATATACATATATATATATATATATATATATATATATATATATATATATATATATATGTATATATATATATATATATACATATATACATATATATATATATAAAAAAAAAAAAAAAAAACAAATTTATATATATATATATATATACATATATATACATATATATATACATATACATATACATATATATATATACATACATATATATATATACATACATATATATATACATATATATATATACATACATATATATATATACATACATATATATACGTACATACATATATATACATACATATATATATATATATATACATACATATATATACGTACATATATATACATATATATATATATATATATATATATATATATATATATATATATATGTGTATACATACATATATATATATATATACATATACATATACATACATATATATATATACATATACATATATGTATACATACATACATATATATACATATATACATATATATATATATATATATATACATATACATATATATATATATATACATATATATATATACATATATATACATATATACATATATACATATATATATATATACATATATATATATACATATATATACATATATACATATATATACATACATAAAACACCATCTATATCCCTCCCCTCCCCTTCCCTCCTCCCCCTCCCTTTCCCCCCTCCCCCTCCACCTACCCTTCCCCCTCCACCCTAACCTCTCCCCTTCCCCCCTCCCCTTTCCCCTCCCCTCCCTTTCCCCCATGCCCCTCCCTTTCCCCCCTACCCCTTCCTTTCTGCCCTACCCCCTCCCCCTCCCCCCTCCCCCCTCCCCTCCCCTCCCTTTCCCCCATGCTCCTCCCTTATTATTAGCTTTCTGTCCTACCCCTTCCCCTCCCCCCTCCCCCCTCCCCTCCCCCCTCCCCTCCCCCTCCCCTCCACCTCCTCCCCTCCCCCTCCCCTCCACCTCCTCCCTCCCCCACCCTCCCACTCCTCTCCCCCTCCCATACCCCCCTCCCCCTCCCCCCTCCCCCTCTCCCTCCCGCTCCCCCTCCCCCTCTCCCTCCCCCACCCTCCCACTCCTCTCCCCCTCCCATCCCTCCCCCTCCCCCCTCTCCTCCCCTCCCCCTCCTCCCCTCCCTCCCCTCCCCCTCCCCTCCCCCTCCTCCCCTCCCTCCCGTCCCCTCCCATCCCCCTCCCCTCCCCCCATCCCCCCTCCCCTCCCCCCTCCCCTTCCCCCTCCCCTCCCCCCTCCCCTCCTCCCCCTCCCCCCTCCCCTCCTCCCCCTCCCCCCTCCCCTCCTCCCCCTCCCTTTCCCCCCTCCCCCTCCCCCCTCCCCTCCTCCCCCTCCCTTTCCCCCTCCCCCTCCCCCTACCCTTCCCCCTCCATTCTCCCTCCACCCTACCCTCTCCCCTTCCCCCTCCCCTTTCCCCTCCTCTCCCCCTCCCCTCCCCCTCCCTTTCCCCCATGCTCCTCCCTTTCCCCCCTCCCCCTCCCCTCCCCCTCCCCCCTCTCCTCCCCCTCCCCCCCTCTCCTCCCCCTCCCCCTCCCCCCCCTCTCCTCCCTCCTCCCTCTCCTCCCCTCCCCCCTGTTCCCCTCCCCTTCCCCCTTCCCTCCCCTCCCCCACCCAGCAATACCGGGTACTTCTGCTAGTATATATATATATATATATATATATATATATATATATATATATATATATATATATATATACATACACACATACATACACACATACATACACACACACACACACACACACACACACACACACACACACACACACACACACACACACACACACGACAAGGATAACTGTCCGCTCTTCAGTTCCCTGTTACACTGATTGGCTCTGTGTGAGATGAGGTGCAATGCGAATGGCTCTTGGCGAGATTGAATAATGTATCATATAGGCTCATTAAAAGCTGATATTTAGAATCTGATAACATATTTCACGATCGGAACTCATGGTCGTTTGTTTATTGACAGTGCGTTAATGGAGAGCCTCGGCTGACAGGATGACCTCCGAGGTGCGCAGACTCTCCTCTGGGCTATCTAACGTGGGTTAGAATCCTGACCCAGCTATAAACGATCATCCCGGTGTTTCACAGACTGGGTAAATCATCAATGTGTGCCATCCGTCCAATGGATGGTAAACTGCCCCCCCCCCCCCCCCCCTGGTCTTCCGACATTTGTTGAGTGACGTTAAAGATCCCCATGGTGACCTTCATGAAGAGTGGGCAAGCTATTGCCGGCACCCTGAACAAATTAAATTCCTGCCCGAACTACCGCTGGGAAGGCAATGGCAAACCACCCAGTATAACCCTTGCTCTGTAAGCTGCTTTGACGGCACAGATGCTCTGCAATGAGTATGGTACATCAGATATCAAATATAAGTGAGAGATGGGAGGGAGCGGGATGTGAGTTGTTTGTTTGATGATGGTGAAATTCAGAGCATCGATGAGGAAACAAAACCGTGCGACTTTGGCTCATCAACAAACCCCTGGATGCACACGAGTGTGCAATTAGAGAGTTGTGCGACTTTGGTGGGTAAGGACAAAAAGAAAGAAGCCTCTGAGGTTGCTGAAGATATGAAGGACAATGAAGAGCTGTTGAAAATTGATTCTGATGATGATATCATTGAAGATGAGCAGACTGTGTGTAAACTTCAAGTTAATCCCGCTCCAAGGCTTGCACAGGAAGGGCAAAAAGTATTTTCAAAGGAACCAATAAATGACTTCAATGAAGGTAATGAATACTGTGAAGTTTTGTTTTCATCTTGTGATGTGAATGTGGAGGCTTTTGAAACAATTTTTAAGAATGATGGCATTAAGCCAACAATGAAACTTTCGAAACAGATTGGGAAACAGAATCGGACCATCAATAATGAAGTTCAGAGTGAAATGGGAAAGCGGAAAAGAATGAGATGTAAAAATAAAATGAAGACTGTCACTAAAAACAGTGTGAATGTGTCTGCTAAAAGCGATGAACATGTCTTGGAAAAATGTGAAGAAAATGTAGTTCCTCCAGATCTCATGGAAATTACAACAGAAACTCACAGCACCAACTGTAAAAAGAAGCAGAAAGCAAAAGCTGGGGTTGTCAAACTTGAGCACAACAAGAAAAGAAGCGATTTACGCATTCCATCTTCAGTTGTTTTCGATGATGTTGATGGTGAGGAACTTGACGATGAAGTGGATCTCGCTTTTCAAAAGCTTGAGACTGTAACAAACAAAAAAGGCAATACTGAGATAAAGACTGCAAAGAGAACAAAGAAGACAAAAGAAAAGTCAAGAAGGCAAATTAATAATAAGCGAGCAAGTGTTGAAGATATGGAAAGAACAATGAAAGAAGATTATGCTCTCTCAGATAACCTCGATGGAGAACAACATTCTGGTGTTACACATGCAGATCACATTGATCCTGGACAGTTCAATGTGTGTTCGATATTTGATTATCCAACAAAGGAGCACTGTACTTCAAAGGTCGACCATGTGGTTGAAAAAATGAAGGCTGGAAACGCAAGGTAAGCTTAAGTTGAATTTCTTGATGACCATTTGTCAAACAGGACACTCTTTTTTGAGAAGCTCTTTAATTATTTTTACAACCATGCCAACCTTTAAGCAAGTAATGATGTTTGGTAAACAGCTTTGGCACTCATGCTGCGGCTTTAGGCCAGATGCGAGAGTATTATGACGATCCCTTCTGTTTGTTTGTCTGTTTGTCATCTTACTATAATTCACCAAATGTCTGTCTGTCTGTTCGAAGGTACCGTAAAAACTGCTGAACCGATTGCAAATATATTTTGGGTGGGTAATCCTGGGATCTCCAGGAGTAAAATAGGCTATTTAGTTTTCCCAATTTCAGCTTTGGTCTCCAGCATTCTCAGGTTTGGACTCCCGCATAACATTCGCGTTCGCATAACGTTCATTGTGACGATGTTCTCATTGTGATGATGTTGTGACGATGTATGTGTTCACGGTAGTGTTTGACGTGACTGTGTGAATGTAATTTCGTAATGTTTTTCGTTTCGTAATCCTTTAATGAACGTTTAATGTTTAATGCCCTTCGATGTCCGGGGCCGCACGCCCGCTACACTGGACGGGCCAGCGTGTACCTTGCCCTTCGCCATCAGGCTCGGGTAAACCGCTGAGCCCCATCCGTGATGGGGACTGGGGCTTGAGACAGTGTCCTTCATTAAAAGTATAATAAATGCTGTCTCCATCGATCTTGCCAAGGCCGTAACACCTATCGGCTCAAAATCCTTTTAACTGTTGATTTGGTACAGTTAAACGTATCGGGAATTTGGTACACGTATCGGGAATACATACGACATAGCCATTGTGAACACGATTATCGATCACGATTCACGATCACGATCATAGTGTATCGATCACGATTTGAAACACGATTGAATAATATTTACCGATATCAATAGTGATGTGGATTTCATTGAAATTCTGAAGATACTGTTTAGATTTTGATGATTTGCGTGTGATATGATTCAACGGATGTTTATATGAATCGTTTAAAATAAATAAAAAACCCTTCAATTTCTGATATTTTGCCTTTTCATTTGGTCTTCCCAATTGAAGCCCCGCCCATAGGGCGGGTACCGTTGCTCGTTGGAATAATTGAACAACTCCCTCCTTCCTTATCAATAATGTCCTTCAGGGTTCTGTCCTACATCCAACACTTCCTTCTTTTTATCAATGACCTTCTTCCTTCTACAAATATTCAAATGCAAATATTCAAATGCTGATGACTCGACATTACATTCCTCCATGGTTTTCCCATTTGCTCCATCTTCCCTCACTCGATGTACATTTCATTTCATCACAGCCTCCTCTTTAAATTCGAATTTGGACAAGATATCCCAGTGGGGAAAATGTAATCAGGTTAAGTTTAATGCTTCTAAAACTCAATTTATTCCCATCTGTGCCTCTAAAACACCTCCAGACTCTCAAATCTCCTTTGAAATCTCTCCCCTCCTTCGTGATGTGATCTGTGGAATGGATATTCCTCCTCCCTGCTCCTGAACCTCCCCTCCCCCCCCCCCCCCCCCCGCTCTCCGACCTTCCCCATCGCTTCTCTTCATCTCCCCTGTGGCATGGCCCACTCCTTCCCCCTCCCCTCCACGACCCCACCTCCCCCTCGTAGCACGGCCCATTCTTCAACCTTGTATTCGTTGTATTGTATCCATAAATAATTGAATGTCTGTTTTTATTCTCGATAGATTGTTGTAAATCTTTTGGATTTCCTTTTTGGGTACGTCAAGTACAATTTTGCTGCTTAGTCCATTACTTTAACTCCAAACACAATGTGGTGATATAATTTAAAATTCGAACTTGCCACCTTGTGATTTTTGCTTTGAGGTTTGCTCCTGAAGGCTTGTGTCTTCATAAGTTTCTGTACTTGGCTTAATTTGGGAAGCTGGTCATGTTACACTACTTCCTTGTCCCCATTTAGTACATTTTTGGGAAAAATTCCAGAGGCATAGAAAAGGCCCCTTTATATAAGGGTATGTATGTGCCATGTGGCAAAGTATAGAAAGGAGGGACATTCCACAGCTTATAGAAAATGCCAAACAATACAATATAAGGGGCTTTCAAAAAATATTGTGTGCATGCTGGACTATCCTTGTGTTCTTAGAAGGAGCGAAGTAATACTCCAGAAAAGTTCATATAAAGGAGCGCCCCACATCTGGCAAATAAAATACATTTACTTCTTCATACAGCTGTATGAATCAAATTGGCGCCCCTTTATAACTTGGCAGTCTGATGCTTTATCTTTTGGGCCAATGGGCCAGCACGTTAGATTTGCGTAACAATATTTGTAAAGGGGTTGTGTGTGTGTGTGTGTGTGTGTGTGTGTGTGTGTGTGTGTGTGTGTGTGTGTGTGTGTGTGTGTGTGTGTGTGTTTACATATATATATATATATATATATATATGTACTAGCTTGGCTCGGCTCGCTGCGCTCGCCTCACCAAGCGTTGTTACTGAGGAACTGGCTTATTTTAACTGAGGCTAATGACTGTACCTGAGTTGCTGTGTTGTCATGATTTTCACCAATCATAATACAAACAATTACTTTGCACAAATGTATTTGTTGTGTTTGTGATATTACATTTTTATAGGCAATTTAGGTTGAAGATTTAGGTTGAATGTTTTTTTTTCAAGAAGGAACCCCTCTGCACATACATAGGGGAGGGGTAGGTGCAGACTGGAAGTTTGGGACGATTACACCTCACCACCACGTAATTCAATACACCTCACCACCAAGTAATTTAAAACACCTCACAGCCATAAAACACGTAATAAAACCACCTCACCACCACAAAAATAAAAACACCTCACAGCCATAAAACACGTAATAAAAACACCTCACAGCCATAAAACACGTAATAAAAACACCTCACCACCACAAAATTAAAAACACCTCACCACCACGTAATTCAAAATACCTCACCACCAAGTAATTCAAAACACCTCACCACCAAGTAATTCAAAACACCTCACCACCAAGTAATTTAAAACACCTCACAGCCATAAAACACATAATAAAAACACCTCACCACCACGAAATTAAAAACACCTCACCACCACGAAATTAAAAACACTTCACAGCCATAAAACACGTAATAAAAACACCTCACAGCCATAAAACGCGTAATAAAAACACCTCACCACCACAAAAATAAAAACACCTCACAGCCATAAAACACGTAATAAAAACACCTCACCACCACAAAAATAAAAACACCTCACAGCCATAAAACACGTAATAAAAACACCTCAGCCATAAAACACGTAATAAAAACACCTCACCACCACAAAATTAAAAACACCTCACAGCCTTAATACATGAAATAAAAACACCTCACAGCCATAAAACACGTAATAAAAACACCTCACCACCACGAAATTAAAAACACCTCACAGCCATAAAACACGTAATAAAAACACCTCACAGCCATAAAACACGTAATAAAAACACCTCAACACCACGAAAGTAAAAACACCTCACAGCCATAAAACACGTAATAAAAACACCTCACAGCCATAAAACACGTAATAAAAACACCTCACAGCCACGAAATTAAAAACACCTCACCACCACGTCATTTAAAAACACCTCACCAACAAGTAATTCAAAACACCTCACCACCACATAATTCAAAATACCTCATCACCAACTAATTCTAAACACCTCACCACCACATAATTAAAAACACCTCACCACCACGTAATTATAAATACCTCACCACCAATTAATTCAAAACACCTCACCACCATGTGATTTAAAAACACCTCACCACCATGTGATTTAAAAACACCTCACCACCACGGCATTTAAAAACACCTCACCACCACATAATTCAAAATACCTCACCACCACGTGATTCAAAACCACCACAACGTTATTAAAAACACTTCACAACCACGGAAACAAAAGTTTGAGGGAGTCGTTAAGTGAGAACACAGGCACTGCCCAGATGTGTAGATATATAGATAAATGACTGTACCCGAGTTGCCGTTTTGTCATGGTCTAAACCAATCATAATTCAAACAATTATTTTGCACAAATGTATTTGTAATATACGTGATATCACATTTTATAAACAATTGAAGTTGAAAAAAAAAAGTTTTCCCAAAAAAATTCCCAAAAAAATTATATATATTTGGAAAATTTTTCAACAAAAATACCCTTAGGACATACCGACGGGAGAGATATGTGCATTCCAGAAGTTTGGTACGATTTCACAAAAGTTTGAGAAAGCAGTTCAGTGACAACACAGGACAACACAACACAGGCCAGGACAGATGCTGCACAGATATATATATATAGATATATATATATATATATATATATATATATATATATATATATCTGTGCAGTGTCTGTCCTGTGTTGTGTTGTCTCGTCACTGAACTACTTCAAACTTTTGTGAAATCCTACCAAACTTCTGGTATGCACCTGTCTCTCCTGTCGGTATGTCCTTCGGGTATTTTTTTAGAAAAGATTTCCAGTTTTTTTTGGGGGGAATTTTTTTTTTTCCAACTTAAGTTTTCAACTTCAATTGTTTAGAAAATGTAATATCACATATATTACAAATACATTTGTGCATTATGATTGTTAGAATTATGATTGGTGTAAACCATGACAAAACAGCAACTCAGGTACAGTCATTTATATATATAAGTCATTTATCTACACATCTGGGCAGTGTCTGTTGTCACTGAACTACTCCCTGAAACTTTTGTTTCCGTGGTTGTGAAGTGTTTTTAATAACGTGGTGGGGGTGAGGTATTTTGTATTATGTGGTGGTGAGGTGTTTTTAAATCATGTGGTGGTGAGGTGTTTTGAATTACATGATGGTGAGGTGTTTTGAATTACTTGGTGGTGAGGTGTTTTGAATTATGTGGTGGTGAGGTGTTTTGAATTAGTTGGTGATGAGGTGTTTTGAATTACTTGGTGATGAGGTGTTTTGAATTACTTGGTGGTGAGGTTTTTCAAATTACATGGTGGTGAGGTGTTTTGAATTACATGTTGGTGAGGTGTTTTGGATTACGTGGTGGTGAGGTGTTTTAAATTTTGTGGTGGTGAGGTGTTTTGAATTACATGGTGGTGAGGTGTTTTGGATTACGTGGTGGTGAGGTGTTTTGGATTGCGTGGTGGTGAGGTGTTTTAAATTTGGTGGGGGTGAGGTGTTTTAAATTACGTGGGGGTGAGGTGTTTTTAATTACTTGGTGGTGATGTGTTTTAAATTAGGTGGGGTGAGGTGTTTTAAATTATGTGGGGGTGAGGTATTTTAAATTACATGGGGGTGAGGTATTTTAAATTACATGGGGGTGAGGTGTTTTGAAGTACATGGTGGTGAGGTGTTTTGAATTACTTGGTGGTGAGGTGTTTTGAATTACGTGGTGGTGAGGTGTAATCGTCCCAAACTTCCAGTCTGCACCTGCCCCTCCCGTATGTATGTGTTGAGGGGTCCTTTTTTGAATTTTATATATTTTTTCAACCTAAATCTTCAACCTAAATTGCTTATAAAAATGTAATATCACAAACACTAAAGATAAATTTGTGCAAAATAATTGTTTGTATTATGATTGCTGGAAATCATGACAACACAGCAACTCAGGTACAGTCATTATCCTCAGCTAAAATAAGCCCGTGCCTCAGTAACGACGCGTGGTGAGGCGAGCGCAGTGAGCCGAGCCAAGCTAGTGTAATATAATATATATATGTATATATATATATTGTTGCGGTTTTGAGAACCCCTCACGTTGTAAATAAATAATCACTTCTTGTAAATATTCCATCATTTAAAAGGTCAAAGGTCGCACCCATAGTTAGTCCACATGCAACACGTAGGACACCATAGGACTGTCAGTTATTTCCTTAGTATGTGTTTCAGACAAGGCTGTGTTCCCAATAGTTGAATCTGCGTTGCATTAATTAAATAAGATAGGCCCCATGCCGTCCATTTTGCCAGTCTCTCTCTCCAAATTCGGTTAGTCTCTCTCTCCTCTGCTCGCCTCTCTCCTCTCTCCTCCTCTCTCCTCTGCTCGCTCGCCTCTCTCTCTCCTCTGCTCTCTCTCTCCTCTCTCTCTCCTCTGCTCTCTCTCCTCAAAGTCTCTCTCTCCTCTGCTCGCCCAGCAGCGTTCGCTGCCTCGCTCCAAACGCCATTACGCACGCGGTCAAGCTTGGAGAAGAAGGAGGCAGAGCGCCAAGAACGAGGCGTGGCCCTGTCAACGAGCCGTCAAGGGCAGAGCCGGTGAGCCCTCGCTATCCAACCAGGGCTGATGTGAGCTCACTGGCGGGTGTGTCTCTATGAAGCGCGCATTGATTTCAAAGCACGTTATATAAGCGCAAGCGCGAGGACTGCTTTAAGAACTGCACCACAGACTCCTTGATTCTAATAAGAACTGCGCAGGGGACCGTTGCTATTGATAGAACAGCGTGGAGACGGCGGATGATAAGAACACTGCGCAGAGGATCGCTTGGAACCATCGTTTGATACGAACTGCCGTTTGATACGGACCTTGATTGATCGGGAGAGAGAGAGCGTTCGGCACGCTATACGCACGCAGCATTCCAGCCCCTCGCATATGTAAGGTCCGGTCGTGCCCCAACGACACGCGAAGCTGCCTGCCGTTCTTCGCCCGTGGACCCGGAGCCTGGACCGGATCCCATCGCCTGGACCATCTGCCAGGACCTTCCTCCCCTACCACTACCATCCCGTGTGAGTCTGTCTGTTTGTCCGGGGTTGTAAGTAAGACTGTATAGATAAGATTGCCCTGTGTCCTTTTGCTCTTCTTCTTCTGTATATTACTTTCGTTTTCTCTTTGGTTTGTTAATAAATGTACCTTGTTCCTTCTTGGTTTTCCTAATCCGATTGCCTCCGTCCTTTCTTTCAATTGAGTACCTGTGGCGCGATTTCGGAACCGCTCAGGATCGGGTTTAGTTTTATTGTTAATGGCTCGGGCCACGGATTGCTAACCGCTCGGCAATTTCCATCTTGTCTGTGGTTCGAGCGGGAGTTATTTCCCTGCTTTACGGTCGGGTTAGTAAGTAGGTATTTGGGACTTCATTGACCAATCACCCAAGCTAATTCCGACCGGAAGGAGCGTCATAGCTACCAGGATTGGGGGATGGCCAGCTTAAAAGACAAGGGGATTAACCCCCCCTTGATAAGGGGAGCGCCGACCCCCGAATCCACAACAATTGGTGTCTGGGAGTGGGATCGGACCCGAACCAAATTTTTATACCATCTTAAAAAATTTGGTCAAAATTTCGAGCGGCCAAAATTTAGTATTAAAAACCAAATTAAAATCGTGCCATGGATAATCAAGGCGATTGGATGCCGGTGGGGGGAAATGAAGAGGTAGAAAATGAGGAGTTAGAGTCAACCCAGGACCCCAGGGAAGAAGTGGGAGAGATGGAGGAAGAAAGCAATGAGGGTGCGGTAGTGGGGGTTGCAGGTGCACAAAATGGCGGCGCCTCGCACGTGGCAACGAGGGCCGCGCCCGCTGCGCAAATGGCAAATGGGGGTGGGCAACATGCAGGCCTTCATGGCGCAGCTCCTGAATGGATTGAAAAAGATAAATGGCAAATTAGATGCCCAAAGGGACGAGATGAAGGCTCAGGGTGAGCAATTGGGAAATCGAATTGAAGGGTGTGGTAATAGAATGGGTGACCGCATACAAAAATTTGGGGAGAACGTAGACCGCAGGTCAAGCGGGAAAAGCACATTTGTACGCGACGAGGTAACGCGGCTAGAGGAGCGGGGGTTTAGCGACGTTGAGCAAGGCACAGCCGGGTGGACCGGGATAGAAATCCCGACTCGGGGTGTGAAAAACCCGACGGCCGCCGAATTGGACAGGGCAAATTCATATGCACCGGCGGAAAAAGAAAATGAATTAATAATCGTGGAAATTGAGTTTGGAGAGATAAAATTGGCCAGATAAAAGACAAGGGGATTAACCCCCCCTTGATAAGGGGAGCGCTGACCCCCGAATCCGCAACAATATATATATATATATATATATATATAGATATATATATATATATATATATATATATATATATATATATATATATATATATATATATATTAGGGTGTTTCATATTATAGGTTTAAAATTAAAATATGACATTTTTGTTGACTTTGCTCATGCCCTCATTCCTATTGATATGGAAAGGATGTCTGCCAATTTTGAGAAAGATCAGGTAATATTTAGAGGTTGCACAGTCTGCACACTTTTGAAATTTTACTCCAGGTCATAAAAGAAGAAGAAGATTATTTGCAAAATAAAAATTAATGACATCGAAAGAATTGTAAAACATTGAACATAACACAATGAAATGAATATAAGCATATTAATTCAACATATACAAGATAATGAAATGAATATAGGCATATTAATTCAACATATACAAATATTCACAAATCATAATATTTATTGTAACTATACCCTTTAAATTATTGACATAAGTATATATATTAATATTGTTCATTATCTAGTCGTTATCTGATTATGTGATGTACAAAACAAGCTTTGAATATATATATTAAAATATAAATATATATATATATATTTTTTCAATTCATATAAAGTATAACAATGATTCTTAGTATAACAAAGTATAAAGATTTACATTGATTCTTTTTATTCTAGAATACAAGCAATAAAACTAAACATCAAAAAAGTTGAAACTGAACTTGATAACATTCATGTTAACTGCATTAGATAATTTCGTAAGATGCAACTCCTGCTTTTGTTCGCTTGGTGACAGCTTTTCTGTGGTGCTCGACGATCTTCAACAGGAACTGCTGCTGTTCGTCCCTGACTGACTCGTTGAATTTCTTTATCAGGGCAATGCCCCTTTCTGCAGTGTCATTCACCACTTTAAGGGCATTGATGGAGCGTCTTAGCGCATCGCTGCAGTATTCGTCCACGTCACCGACCCCGAAGTATCCAAAGAATGTCTTTGTACGGCGGGTGACGAAGTCGCTCAGGTTTTTTCCTTGAAAGACTAGGTTTTTTCCATCTAATCGTCTCGATTCTTTCTTCCTTTCCGGCTTCTCCAAATTCTGGAACATCATTTCCTTCTCTGCCAGAGTAATACGTTCATCCAGGAAAGCCAATCCAACATTTGTTTCTGACAGATACCAAAGGTGTCTCTAAGCCACCTTCAAAGCACTCTCCTTGACATCTCTATCCGGGTAACAGTTTAGAAGTTGAATCATGTCCAAGTCGTTCTTTGGTGCCCATCGACTCACAATTGCCTCATGCCAAAAGCGGACATATACGAGGCTGACAAAATACGCTACTTTTCTCATTCCCTTCAATTCTCGATCAGTCAACTCCAGTTGTTCATTGAATAGGACAATCTTAAGTGCATATATGGCCTTTGCCATCCACCTTGCTTGATGGAGGGCTCCTGGAGCCCTGAATTTGACTTCACTTTCAGTCCAACCTCCAAGAAAGAGGAGAGACAGACGTAAAAACTCTTTGTAATCTTCTCGTGGATGGCTTGCATCTTTCAAGACTTTTTGAAGGTAGTCAACCATTTTCAGACATTGGTCTTCTAGAAACCGTTGGACAGGCTCTTCTAGAAACCGTTGGACAGGCTCTTCTTTGTCCAGTATGGTCGTATATGACTTCTTATCGACTAAATCCCAACGTTTTCAGAACTTTCAAAAGATCTGGATCTCAGGACCACTTGATGGCATGTGGAAACACTCTTCGAAGATGCCCTTCATGATCAGCTCAAGGGTGTGATGGCGGCAAGGCAGCCACAACAGAGTTCGCCCAACTTCCTTCTCAATCCTCAGACACGCTCCTTGAATCAGTGCTGCATCAGGGCCTGGTATAGGTCCTGTATTTGATGCTGTAGTGTCAAACGAGAGACCAATGATACGGTCACGTATACCGAATCAGTTCAACTCCTGAATGACGACTCGTGCCATTTGCTCGCCAGTTCCATCCTGCGCAACAGGCACTCCAAGCAGATGTTCAAAATATTTTCCGGTTACGAGAACATCAACTCGGTCTTCCAGAGTTCTGACATTCCCGGTGACAACTGTCGGCAACAATTTGCTGTCCCAATGTAAGCTCAAGTGAGGAGTGACCCGTATGACGCAACACTGACGCAATCTGAACACAGCGTGCGCAATGCTGAAGCCATACAAAAGTGACAGAAGTGTGCAACCTCTAAATATTATTCAATTTGTCTAAAATTTGGCATACGAGTCACTTAGATGAATAGAACCAAGGGGATGAGAAAAGTGACACGAAAATAGCAACTTCGGAAAATTGAAACACCCTAATATATATATATATATATATAATATATAAATATATATATATATATATATATATATATATATATATATATATATATATATATATATATATATATATATATATATATACTGTATATATATATATATATATATATATATATATATATATATATATATAGATATATATATATATATATATATATACATATATATATATATATATATATATATATATATATATATATATATATATATATATATATATATATATATATATATATATATATATATATATATATATATATATATATATATATATATATATATATATATATATATATATATATATATATATATATATATATATATATATATATATATATATATATATATATATATATATATATATATATATATATATATATATATATATATATATATATATATATATATATATATATATATATATATATATATATATATATATATATATATATATATATATATATATATATATATATATTACATATATATATCAATCAAGTGAGTGATGTATTTATGTGTATGTATGTATGTGTATGTATGTATATATATATATATATGTATATATATATATATATATATATATATATATATATATATATATATATATATATATATATATATATATATATATATATATATATATATATATATCTATATTATAATAGCCGTAGATGATTCTGTCTGTCTGTCTGTCTATCTGTTGGGTGTCTGTCCGGGGTGTGGCTTACTCGGTTTGCAGAGTAGCTCCACCCATAGCTCCACCCATTCTGGGAGTGGCTTCATATAATTATAAACAAATATCCACCATTTTATTAACTCGCATAGCTTTGAGTCCTGTTTTGTAGGCCCGTGGTGTCTTGCTCTCCCCCAGTTTTATTTCAAATCAAATTCGATAAATCATTTCATTTTTCACAGTCGCTAACATAGTTTTAGACTCGGTTGAAAAAAAACGGGAAGAAAATCCGATGAAAGTTGCCGTTTATAGAACGAAATGAATTCTCAAAGGCCTGTAACTTCAAGGCCATTGAGTCTCTCTCACGCCTTTATCTCCAATCTAACTCACCATATGATTTCATTTTTATCGATGGTTTTACTTTTAGACTCGGTGTCAGCAATAATTGAGAACAATCCACACACGCGGGAAAATGCAGAGATATATTTTTTAAAATCACGTTATGGTGTATCATACACCGCCCAACATGACACCGCCGGCAATGTGTCGATATATATTAAAAATTCGCTTTTGCTTTTCCGTTATGATATATTACTATTTCGTTTGATGATAGTCGTCACAAAAACGTCAACAATGATGCCGACATATATTTCTTCGTTTTTATTTCATTCAACATATTAGCCGGAAGTAAAATATGTTTCAGGAAATTACCGAGATATTTCTTCGTTTTTTTTATTAGTTATGTGCGCATACACTTTAAATAGGTTTATTTGAAATCTTTAATTTTCCACAAACATTCCACACACGCGGGAAAATGCAGAGATATATTTTTTAAAATCGCGTCATGGTGTATCATACACCGCCCAACATGACACCGACGGCAATGTGTCGATATCTATTTTAAATTCGATATATCATTTCATTTTTCACAGTCGCTAACATAGTTTTAGACTCGGTTGAAAAAAAACGAGAAGAAAATCCGATGAAAGTTGCCGTTTATAGAACGAAATGAATTCTCAAATGCCTGTAACTTCAAGGCCATTGAGTCTCTCTCACGCCTTTATCTCCAATATAACTCACCATCATGGTTTTAGACTCGGTGTCAGCAACGCGGGAAAACGCAGAGATATATTTTTAAAAATACACCATATCACCGCCCAACAGCCAACAAGTATCATACACCGCCCAACATGACACAGACGTCAACATTTCGACATTATCGCTTTTTCTTTAAACCGAGCCGAACCGAATAAACCGAGTGAATTCACCGTTTACCTTTGCTGACAGTCGTCACAAAACGACATATATTTCTTCGTTTTTATTTCATTCAACATTTTTAGCCGGAAGTAAAATTACCGAGAAATTACCGAGTTCAGGAAATTACCGAGACATATTTCTTCGTTTTTTTATTTATTAGTTATTTGCGCATACACTTTAAATAGGTCTATTTGAAATATTAAATTTTCACAATGTAATTTACTTGCCATTTGTCATTTGATAATTATGAGACACTTCCTATTGAGGATCGTGACAATTCATGCGGTGCGTGGAAACTTCCATTTCCAAAATGGATGAAGAACGCAGACCTGAACAGGATGCAGCAAGAAAACGAATGAGAAGGGCGAACGAGTCCGTCGTCGAACGTCAATGCAGACTTGAACAGGATGCAGCCAGAAAACGAATGAGACGGGAGAACGAGTCCGTCGACGAACGTCAATGCAGACTTGAACAGGTTGCAGCAAGAAAACGAATGAGACAGGAGAACGAGACAGTTG
Source organism: Myxine glutinosa (assembly GCF_964187855.1). Classification (NCBI taxonomy): domain Eukaryota; kingdom Metazoa; phylum Chordata; class Myxini; order Myxiniformes; family Myxinidae; genus Myxine; species Myxine glutinosa. The sequence continues at coordinate 160,610 of NW_027616988.1, forward strand.
AGGAACGTGAACACAGACTCGCACAGGATGCTGCTGCAACAACGATGAGGAGGGAGAACGAGACCCTCGACGAACGTGAACACAGACTCGCACAGGATGCTGCTGCAACAACGATGAGGAGGGAGAACGAGACCCTCGACGAACGTGAACACAGACTCGCACAGGATGCTGCTGCAACAACGATGAGGAGGGAGAACGAGACCCTCGACGAACGTGAACACAGACTCGCACAGGATGCTGCTGCAACAACGATGAGGAGGGAGAACGAGACCCTCGACGAACGTGAACACAGACTCGCACAGGATGCTGCTGCAACAACGATGAGGAGGGAGAACGAGACCCTCGACGAACGTGAACACAGACTCGCACAGGATGCTGCTGCAACAACGATGAGGAGGGAGAACGAGACCCTCGACGAACGTGAACACAGACTCGCACAGGATGCTGCTGCAACAACGATGAGGTGCGAGAACGAGACCGTCGATGAACGCCAACACAGACTCGCACGGCATGCTGAGCAACAAAGACGTTGGAGTGCTCAGCAAACACTAGGGCATTGCCCGTACGTGGGTGCCCGTTCCTTGCCAAAAAAAAAAAAAACGACTGCCTGACTGACCAACGACTGCCTGATCGTATCTGTGTAGAAGACAACATGTCTTTAGCAGAGGCTGTTTTTGGTAATTTGAACGAAATCCATTCAAACTATGATGCGCTGGCACAACGAGCCGTGTTGTGTCCAAAGAATGAATCCACATTTGTGATCAACGATGAGATACTGGATGCATTTCCTGGGGAAGAAAAGACGTACTTCAGCGCTGATTCCATTGTCTGTGATGACCCTGAAGAGGCACTAAATTATCCTATGGAATTCCTAAATCAATTAACTCCTTCTGGAATGCCATTGCACAAACTTCGTCTCAAAGATGGTGCTGTCATCATGTTACTCCGTAACTTTGATCCGAAACAGGGACT